>NC_064283.1:48159625-48448428 GCF_019186545.1 Solanum stenotomum | reverse complement strand
ATTTGACAAAAAAGTTACAAGGATATAACAAGTTAATTGCACAATCGAAAACTAATGCTAATTTAGTAAGAACATGTTACAACTACGGATTGTTAAATACCGTATACACATACGACAAAGAAGAAGTTAGTGGAATACCAGAGCTACACAGAGCATTCGTCACATACAAAAGAGTTATGAAAGGAAATTTATTTTATATAAAATTCTATACAGCACCAGCGGAGATATTATACGAGGAAATAAAACCTCCAATATAGGTTATCAAGATAGGATTAACTAAAGATATGATTATACCCGAAGATATCGGACAACAAGAAAAGATATGCAAAATAGAGATACCGAGTTTTGATGCCAACAAAAGGATAATTGGTATATCAACGATTATACAAGAGCTAGCAAATAACTATTTAAACGGAAACGCTATATGGAGCTACTATGCAAAAAACCAACTAATGATTTATTCCAATTCAAGGGAGCTAAGGAAAGCAGATATGGATGAAGTCCAAAGATGGATTTTATCACTACTTAAGCCAGAAGAACGACCTACGACACGAGCACTAAAAGAAGGATTTATTTCGACAGAATTATTAACCAGATATTGCAAGCTAATTGGTCACAAATACCCTGACCATATATGTTCAAAATGTAACGGAGAAGATAATATAATCCCAGACGTCCAGCTGAAATAAAAAGATAAAGACGGAAGCAGATGATAAGATGATAAAGCTGAGATGCGGACAAAATAAAAAGATGAGATAAGAGTAAAATGATTTGTCTTATAAAATAGTCATGGTGTGAATAGTAGTGTGTCATAATGTTAAGTAGTGAGTCATAATGTGTGTCATAATAAGGATGGGCATGTATAAGGGATGGTAGGGGGTGTAATTTATTAAGTGGACAAGTGTATGGCGTGTCATAAGTAGTAGGTATGGTGTGTCATACTATATTATTAGGCACATTATTATACTATATAGGTACATTATTGTAAGTAGTAAGTGAGAATTCTTCTCTATATAAGGGAGGATATATGTAAATGAAAGGCAGGCAATGCCTAACGTAATAAAAACTTTCTTTAAAAAACTCTCTCCACTAAGGTATAAAAATACTTAAAAGTTAATATGGAGAAATATGAAATCCACTTAGATATTTCAGATAGCATGGCTAAGCAAGAGGCAAAGGTATATTGTTCAAAAAGTATGCAGAACTAATTTCATATATTCCTGAATATCATATATATGATTGAATAAATTTATGTTTGTTATTATGTATTAGAATTATTTGAATCATGATTTCTAGTTTATTAGCACACTGGAAACAGGGAGAAAACTTCTATACTATGCCATCCTAATGTTGAAATCGGTAGGCGAGGAAAGCCGTTTAGGGGAATAAACAAAGTTGAGGCGCTGATAAGAAGGAAGTATCCGCTAAAGTACGATGCTAGTAGTGACAGGAAAACATGATAAAGATAATCTAGTTCATAATGATCTAATATGAATTTAATCAATTATGAATATGATAGGAAGAAATAATTTGAAATAAAAAACCTGCATAATAAAAAACATGACTACATACATGCATGATGAAGTGATAAAAAAATACGAAACTTTAATCTTATATGTACTTAAAAATATAGAAATAATCGAATTAAGAAGAATAATATGGGAAAAAATATTTAATGACTACAAATCAAAAGATATATTAAATCAAGAATAGTATGAAATAGACCTACATTATTTAGACTTCGAAAGAATAGAATGGTATGATTTAGAAATAAATTCAGATTAAAATAAACTACGAATATTTACAATATTGGATAAAATCTATGGAAGATATAAAACTATTAGAACAATTAATGGAGGAAAATTTTTATATGTACCAAAGAACCGAAGATATGTTATATATAGAATATATCATAAATAATATTAAAGAAATATTCAGATTAAAACAACTATCGGAAGAATATTACAATGAATATTATTACATTTTACCATGAATTTCACACTACCAAAAAATAACATTAAAGAGATATCAAGATAAAGGCACTTAATAAAAAATATTATAATAAAATCTTTAAAATAAAATACTCACCTACCACACTACCACCTACCACCTACCACACTACAAGTTCTATGAATTCCTCAGTTACCAATTCCGCACCGAAAAATTGCCTTTTCGACAAACTTTATTAGTTAAGTTGTTTTATATCCTTGATTTGCATGGAGTTATTCTATTGAGTTAGGTTTCCGCTGAGTTAAGAAAGCCAGGCCAAGGGTTCACTTGGGGCCAATAATAGTCTTCAAGTGCCGGCCACGTCCAGGGTGTAGGCTTAGGGATTGACAAACTTAGTATAAGAGCACAGAGTTCAAGAGTCCTAGGGAGTCTATGAAGCCGTGTCTGTAAAGTCCAAGTTATCGGTGTGAAGCGTGCCACATCTATAATTAGGAGGCTACAACATTTAGGAAGATTTCTCATTTCTTTCACACTCATTATTGTGCGTTAGAGTTCATCTCTAAAAAGTTCCTTTTTAATTCATGCTTGCACGTGTTTCAGATAGTCATGCCTTTACGAAGAGTTGGCAGAGGGCGTCTTCCTAGACGCTTTTTTGATGAGCAAGAGTTACCTCATTCTCCTGGACTGCAGCATCAAGGGGAAGTTTCCAATGCCGAGTTCAGAGAGGCAATTAGAATTCTGAGTCAACCTGTAACTAATCAGATTGGTCAGCAAAGGGGAGCTCGACATGAAGGAGCTGACACTTCTAGGATTTGTGAGTTCTTGGGGATGAATCCTCCAAGTTTCATGGGTTCAAGGACTACTGAGGATCCAAAGAACTTCATTGAGGAGCTGAAGAAGATTTTTTATGTGATGCATGTGGCAGATATTGAGCCGGTTGAACTAGCTGTGTATCAATTGAACGATGCTGCTAGAACGTGGTTCGACCAGTGGAAAAGGGGTAGAGCTGAGAATGCACCACCTACGAGTTGGGCCTGTTTTGATGAAACTTTCTTGGGGCGTTTCTTTCCTCGAGATTTGAACGAGTCCAAGGTACATGAGGTCCTCACACTTAAGCAGGAGTCGTTGAGTGTTCACGAGTACGGTCTGAAGTTCACAGAACTATCCCGCTATGATTCGGAAATAGTTGCGGACATGAGGAATAGAATGAGTTTATTTGTTGTTGGGCTGTCTCGGTTGTCGAGTAAGGAAGGTAGGGCTGCAATACTTATCGGGGACATGGACATACCAAGGTTGAAGGTCTATGTGCAGCAGGTTGAGGAAGAGAAGCTGAGGGACAGAGAAGAGTTTAGAAATAAGAGAGCTAAGACCGGTAATGAGTCCAGGCAGCAGAAAGGTAATTCAAACCGTTTATCCTTTCAGCAAAGGTAGAAGGGACCTGCTCCATCATCTGCTAGAGCACCTGCACCTAAATACAGAGGTGAATTTAATGGCCAGAATTTGAAGGACTTCAAGGCTAGACCAGCACAGTCTTAAGGTAGTGTGGCACAATGAGGTAGTTTATTTCCTGCATGTGCTAGGTGTGGTAGAACTCACCCTGGGAAATGTCGTGATGGTCAGACAGGGTGCTTTAAGTGTGGGAAAGAGGGTCACTTCATGAAGGAGTGCCCTAAGAATAAGCAAGATAGTGGAAATTTGGGCAGTAGGGCCCAATCATCATCAATTGCTCCCCCAGACAGGATGGCACCTAGAGGAGCTACTTCTAGTACCGGCGGAGGAGCAAACCGCCTCTATGCAATCATTAGTCGCCATGCGCAAGAGAACTCTGCAAATGTTGTCACTGTTATTATCAAAGTCTTTGCTTTTAATGTGTCTGCTTTGCTAGACCCAGGAGCAAGTTTATCTTTTGTAACTCCTTATGTTGCAAATAAGTTTGATGTTCTTCCTGAAAGACTTTGTGAACCGTTTTGTGTTTCTACACCTGTTGGGGAGTCTATTATAGCAGAAAGAGTTTATTGTGATTGTCCTGTTTCTATCAATCACAAGAGCACCATGGCTAATTTGGTTGAGTTAGACATGGTAGATTTTAATGTCATTTTAGGTATGGATTGGCTTCATGCCTGTTATGCATCATTAGATTGTAGAACTTGAGCGGTTAAGTTTCAATTTCCGAATGAGCCAGTCATAGAGTGGAGTACTAGTTCAGCAATGCCTAAGGGTCGTTTCATTCGTACCTTAAGGCAAGAAAGTTAGTTTCGAAGGGTTGTGTCTATCACTTAGTCCGAGTTCATTCCAGAAGTTTTTCCTGATGATCTACCCGGAATTCCTCCTGAGAGAAATAGATTTCGGCATAGATATCATTCCAGATACTCGTCCTGTCTCTATTCTGCCTTATAGAATAGCACCAACAGAGTTGAAAGAGTTGAAAGAGCAGTTGAAAGATCTCCTAGATAAGTGTTTTATTCGACCAAGTGTCTTGCCTTGGGGCGCTCCGGTGTTGTTTGTGAGAAAGAAAGATGGTTCCCTTAGAATGTGTATGGACTATTGCCAGTTGAATAAGGTTACCATCAATAATAAGTACCCTCTTCCGAGGATTGATGATCTTTTCGATTAGCTTCAGGGTGCCACTTATTTTTCGAAGATTGACCACAGATCAGGCTATCACCAGTTAAAAGTAAGGGAAGGTGATATTCCAAAGACAGCTTTCAGAACCAGACATGGTCATTATGAATTTTGAGTCATGTGTTTTGGTTTGACCAATGCACCGGAAACTTTCATAGACCTTATGAACAGAGTCTTCAAACCTTATTTAGATATGTTTGTTATCGACTTTATTGATGACATACTAATTTATTCAAGGAATGAAGAAGATCATGTGAGTCATCTCCGAATAGTTCTTCAGACTTTGAAAGATAAAGAGTTGTATGCCAAGTTCTCTAAGTATGAGTTTTGGCTTAAGTCTGTGGCGTTCCTAGGCCACATTGTGTCCGGTGATGGAATTAAAGTTGATACTCGAAAAATTGAGGTAGTGCAGAATTGGCCTAGACCCACATCTCCAACTGAAATTAGGAGTTTCTTGGGTTTAGCTGGCTATTATAAAAGGTTTGTAGACGGGTTCTCGTCTACTGCATCTCCTTTGACAAGGTTGACTCAAAACACAGTGAAATTTCAATTGTCTGAAGCTTGTGAGANGGTTTAGCTGGCTATTATAAAAGGTTTGCAGACGGGTTCTCGTCTACTGCATCTCCTTTGACAAGGTTGACTCAAAACACAGTGAAATTTCAATTGTCTGAAGCTTGTGAGAAAAGCTTTCAGGAATTGAAAAAGAGGTTGATTACTCCTCCAGTTTTGACACTACTAGAAGGTACTCAAGGTTTTGTGGTGTATTGTGATGCATCTAGAGTTGGTTTGGGTTGTGTCTAAATGAAGAATGGCAAGGTTATAGCTTATGTCTCCAAAAAATTGAAGGTTCATGAGAAGAATTACCCAACCCATGACTTGGAGTTAGATGCGGTAGTATTCGCTTTGAAGATATGGCGTCATTACTTGATTGGTGTGCTTGTTGATGTATTCACTGATCACAAGATCCTTAAATATGTGCTTACTCAGAAAGAGCTTAATCTCAGACATAGGAGGTAGTTAGAATTACTCAAGGATTATGACATGAGCATTCTTTACCACCCAGGTAAGGCTAATGTTGTTGCTCATTCTTTAAGCAGGTTGTCTATGGGTAGCACTACCCATATTGAAAAAAGGGAAAAGAGAGTTAACAAAAGATGTGCATAGACTGGCATGCTTGGGAGTCAAACTTATAGATTCCGCAGAAGGAGGAATAGCGGTGGCGAATGGGGCCGAGTCATCACTAGTGTCAGAAATGAAAGAGATACAAGATCAAGATCCCATTTAGCTTGAGTTGAAGGCAAATGTTCAAAAGCAAAGAGTATTAGCTTTTGAACAAGGGGGAGATGGTGTATTGAGATATCAAGGAGGATTGTGTGTACCTGTGGTGGATGGACTCCAAGAGAGGATTATGGAAGAAGCTCATAACTCCAAATATTCCATTCATCCGGGTTCCACAAAGATGTATCGTGATTTGAGAGAAGTTTATTGGTGGAATGGCATGAAGAAGGGCATTGCAGAGTTTCTTCCTAAGTGTCCAAATTTCCAACAAGTGAAAGTCAAGCACCAAAGGCCCGGTGGTTTGGCTCAGAGGATAGAACTTCGGGAATGGAAGTGGGAGATGATCAATATGGATTTAATCATAGGATTGCCAAGGTCTCGCAGACAACATGATTCTATTTGGGTGATTGTAGACCGAATGACAAAGTCAGCTCATTTTCTACGAGTAAAGACTACCCTTTCAGCAGAAGATTATGCCAGGTTGTATATTCAAGAGATAGTGAGACTTCATGGAGTCCCAGTCTCCATTATTTTAGATAGAGGTGCACAGTTTACTGCATAGTTCTGGAAATCTTTTCAGAAAGTCTTGGGTTCGAAGATGAACTTAAGTAATGCCTTTCATCCTCAGACTGATGGGCAAGCAGAGCGCACTATTCAGACTCTGGAAGATATGTTGAGGGCTTGTGTGATCGATTTCAAAGGGAACTGGGATGATCACCTACCTCTCATTGAGTTTGCCTACAACAATAGTTATCACTCTGGCATACAGATGGCTCCATACGAAGCTCTTTATGGGAGAAGATGTAGATCTCCTATTGGATGGTTTGAAGTTGGTGAAGCAGGGTTGATAGGACCAGACTTATTTCACCAAGTTATGGAGAAGGTGAAAGTGATTCAAGAGAGGTTGAAAATGGCACAGAGTCGTCAAAAATCCTACACTGATGTTAGGAGAAGAGCGTTAAAGTTTGAAATAGATGATTGGGTATATTTGAAAGTTTCACCCATGAAGGGTGTTATGAGGTTTGGTAAGAAGGGGAAACTTAGTCCCCGGTATATTGGATCTTACCGCGTAGCCAAGAGAATCGGCAATGTTGCTTATGAGTTGGAGTTACCACAGGAGCTAGCAGCGGTTCATCCGGTATTTCATATCTCTATGTTGAAGAAGTGCTAGGCGATCCTTCATTGATCCTGCCAACTGAAAGTATTAGGATCAAGGATAACTTATCTTATGAGGAGATTCCTGTTCAGATTTTAAATCGCCAAGTTCGTAGGCTGAGAACGAAAGATGTAGCATCAGTCAAGGTCCTTTGGAGGAACTAATTTGTTGAGGAAGCTACTTAGGAAGCCGAAGAGGACATGAAGAAGAGATATTCACATCTCTTTGAATCCGGGGGAAATGCAAATTAAGGTATTAATTTCCTTCTTAGTTCTCCTTTAAATATAATGAGCATGTTTTGGTTGTTGTTATGTTTGCATGGTTGCTTGTTGGGTTTTTTAGTTGATGTTACACACTTAGCCTTGTAAGAGTAACCTCATTCGAGGACGAATGTTTCCCAAGGGGGAGATATTGTAACATCCGGCAATTTGAAATAACTATGAAGAGGCTTAGAATCGGAAATAGTCATTTTTTTGGAAGGAATTTAAAATCTAGAAATTTTGTCAAGTGTGGGAAAAAGTGAGTTTTTAGCCAACTTTGAGCAGTCATAACTCCTTGCTCAGGATGAGTAAGGTGTAGTTACAGTTATGTTTGCGAAGCTCATTGAATGATCTTTCCAACGCCACCGAGTTTGCTCGATTCAGTGTTCGTATGAGTGAGTTAGGCCCTTTGGAAGTTGGGCAGTTGGCAGGGAAGTTAGTCCAAAAATTTTAAGGGTATTTTGGTCTTTTTCCTAACCAATTCTTTTGGTTATATTGTTGTGTTAGACTGATTTTTGGATCAGTTTGTCCCATTTTAAAGAGTGAGAGTTAGGGCTTGGGAGAGAAGAGAGAAAAAGAGGAGAAAGAGAAGAGCAATCAAGGAGATCATCATGGATATCGTCGGGGGTGATCCCTACTAGGTATGTGAGTTCATAGTGTTGGGGTTGATCCTTTCCCCCACACGCCAAACTGGTTCTATTTCGAGAAAATATTGATTATGTTTTGTTGAAGTTGTGGGTTGTATTTGTTGAAGTTGTGTTGTGATTGTGTTGCAGTTCTTGTTGATTTGGGACTTGTTTCCGGTTGTGTTTTTGAGTTGAAATCTCTTGTATGTCGAGGGATTTTATGATCCTTAGTGTTTGGGATTGAAACCTTTGAAGTTAGGGTGGTTTAGAGTTGGGAAAGAGAGGGAGAAAAGTCGAATTTTCTGGGGAAGGGGCTGGCGCATCGCGCTTGCCAGCGCCCCCCAAAAGGGACTCTGAAGTCCAGCCTTTGGGGTGCCAGCGCTCCCCAAAAGGGACTCTGAAGTCCAGCCTTTGGGGTGTTGCGCCAAGCATAGCACCAGCAGGCCCCTTCTGAGCTTCGAGGGCTGGCACTCCGCGCCTTGCAGAGCGCCAAGGACGCCACCCCTTTCATTTCACACTTTCTCATGCATGTTCCTTGGTATTGTACCTATGTTTCATGGTTGTTTCCAACACTTCAAAGTACGTCTAAATGTCAAGAACTTATCCATAAACGTGTGATCATATACCTTGAATCCACAATCTAATTCAAGGCGAGTTAGGATCAAGTCAAAGTGAAGTTAAGGGTCAAGTCTAGAAGTTAAAGAAGTAAGTCAAAGCAAGTTTTCAAAGTTGTTCAAGAGTCTTTATTGAACGTTCTAACTTTGTTTTAAGGTTCGAGTTTCAAGTCAAGTAAAGAGTATCGAGTTTCAAGTTAAGTCAAGAGTTTAAAGTTGAGTTCATTTCTCAAAAGCTATTAGGGAACAAAGTATTCCCAAAGAAGTTTATTCATGTTTTTACATTTGTGTAAGAGGGGAACCATGTTTTCCAAAAGAGCCTTTGGGCTAAGTTTTGAGTAATTATCTCAACAAAAGAGAAATGCGTTTAAAACACTTATGAGCCAAAGTATTTTTGGGATGAGTATTGAGCACCGAATTGAGGACACGAGTTCATATTAAATCAACTCTCCATAAGAACCATGTAGCCAAACATGGGATTTAACGGGTCATACTTTTTAGATGATCACGTAAGTTAAGCAAGTGGATCCACTCAGTAAAGTAAGGTCCTATATCACGGCAAAGTATAGGATAGTCCTTGGGCAACGTGAGGTAAAGCGTTGTATCATCACTAGGGCTCATAATGGTGGTTGTCGATTAAAGAATCTCCCACAAAAGTTATATTACTTTTATATAAGTAAAGTTGAGTTTGATATTGTTTTATCATTAACGAGCTAAGTTGTTTACACTGTTTTACAGGTTTTATATATTGCATGTGTCTTATTGCTTTATATATTAAGTTCAATGATTCATGAGTCGTACAGAGCCAATGTAAGTGTTCTCTTGTACTCTTTTCAAGCTTAAGTTGTGGTTTAGCTTTCCAGTTCGCATACTTGTACATTCCATGTACTGACGCTAGTTGGCCTACATCTTATTATGATGCAGACGTAGGTACCCAGGATTTGTATCCAGCACGCCGTTGATCAAGTTGAGCACTCCAGAGTCAGTGGTGAGCCTCCTTGCTTTCCGGATGACTCGGTTGTTTTGTTCTCTTAGTTTTGGTTTATTAGAATGTTGCGGGGTCTGTCCCAACATCCATCTCAGTGTTATAGAGGCTTCATAGACAGTCAGTCAGTCAGTTAGTTTTGAGTCTCTCATCTATGTATATATGTAAGTATTCTATTTTGGGACTCGAGTTGCCTTTTTGGCCAGACTTTATCAGTTAAGTTGTTTTATGTCCTTGCTTTGCATATAGTTATTTTGTTAAGTTAAGTTTCCGCTGAGTTAAGAAAGCCAGGCCAAGGGTTTGCTTGGGGCCATCAATGTTCTTCGAGTGCCGGCCACGTCCAGGGTGTAGGCTCGGGGCTTGACATGAGTCTATTGGTGACTTGGGGTCTGCACCCCTATTCTCATCTTAGCACTTTGTGGTGTACATGTTACACTACCCTGATAGAGGTTCTCTAACACACCCAACATCCTCAACAAACTGTCCTAAAACAAAGGAGCTCCAAACATGGGAGGTACGTGGTCCTCGAAAAGCTCCACCTTGCCTAGGAGAAGCCTTTCTAGCTTGACCTTTGGTTGGTGCCTCTCCACAGGAATAAACTCTAACCGATACTACTCCACGAGCAGGACCTTTAGCTCGGTCCCTACCTCTACCCTAGCTGGGGCATCAACATTAGTCTCAGGGGCTGCCTCCCCTCTACCACTGGAAACAAAAGCTCTGGTCCTTGGGATCTACTAAAACAACACGCGTCAACTCAGTACAAGCGAAGGTGACCACACACGATAAGAAGGGATGAATAAAAAAAAGTTTTCTTACAATCTTTGTAGCCTTTTGAAGATAAGTATAGACATCTTCTTACCGATACTGAAGACTTTACATAGACATGGCTTGTACACATGTGAAACTTATGAACTAATATTGTTTTTCATGACCCCAAAAGACATGATGAAATTTGTATTTTTCCACCAAAACAAGTCAGCCTCAGGTCAACAAAAATGAAAGAAAAGCAGGAAACAGTAAAGCAAGAAAAAGACCAAGGCGGAAAACTTTTCCATTCTAAGCAATATCCTAAAACATGGTTGTCAAGTGTACAAGCCACTAAATACATAAAGTGTGAAATTGAGAAATAAGTACAAGTCTCAATCCTTGTTTCTGATCATATAGAACAATAATAAATAAAATGAAAAAGAGGGCCTACCATAGTGACAAGCAACTACCTCTGCAAGTTCTTGACAAGCTTCAAAATCAGTAGAAGGAGAAAGAGATCACACAGGTCCAGGCTCAAAACCTACACAAATGTTGAATAAAGGGGTGAGTACCAAAAACATGGTACCCAACAAGAAACCTAGAAAACAAGGCATCTAGCTAGTAAACAAATACCCCTTACACTCCAACCGAACCTCCTCAAACTACAACCTGCACAAAAATCATCCCAACTTGGTGTTTCTACACCATACAGCTCACAAGGCCAAATATCCACAATTGAACAGTCACAATCAATAGTCAATGAATCAAGTAAGTCATCCTCAAAGTCAAGTAGCCCGGTCACAGACAACAAGTATATAGAGAAAAATTAGCAATCAAGACATTCATAAGCATCAAATGCATCATGTCAAAATAATCAATGTCATGCTGGGACCATTTCTATCGGCACAATATCACTAGCCGAAACAATTTCCCATCGGCTTTATATCAAATCACTAGTCGGAATCATTTTCCATCGCTTTATAAAACACTTTACAGAAATGACTTTGGCATCACAACACTCGCTGGTAAATACCTCGGCATCATAACACTCGGCAACAAAGACATCAACATCCTAACACTAGCCGACAAAGACCTCAACATCATAACATTCGTCAGTAATGACCTCGGAACCATAAATCATCACGTGTCTCATTACGGTGTTCATAATACATGCATACAAGCAGTATCACACCAGACAGAAGAGATAACAATCCACACAATTCAAGTCCTCATTCATGTTTTCAAGAATTTCATTTATCAATCAACAAGGGTCACAATAACGTAATTCACATAATCATGTTCAATCATATAGCCTTTTTCATTTCAACCCCTTTATATTGATTTAGATGCATTAAGTGGACAATTTAAACCCTTCACCTTATCTCCATTACTCCCAACACCCAAGCAACGAAGGAAGTACACGAATTCTACTAGATTACAAAGTTTAGGAAGTCACTTGACTTTAATCAATCAAAAATCACTTCAAAAGTTTAGTCTTTACCTTCCAAATCATATCCAAAGTCACTCAATTTGTGGACAACCAAGTATTCACAATAAATTTCAAGAAAAAGCAACACCCACATCAATTCTCTTGAAAAGTTGATCAATCAACACAAATCCAATTTCAAAAATATGGTTTGGATTCGAAATTTAATACTTGAAAAAATTACTCAAGGCTTTAGGAACTTATTAGGGAAAATAATTTCAAAAAAGAACTAAAAATCACCATTTTACTAATTTCTTGGGTTCTTGAAGATAACCTCAAATTTCTCATTTCAAAAGGTTGATTTGAACACATATATCCACAGATAATAATGGGTAATTGAAAATTTAGAGTTCAAAATTGTTACACCAAAAGATTTTCCTTGAAAATCTAGTCCAAATCGTTATCCCAAAGCTGACAAAACTAAAAAATGCTGAAATGGGGCTTATGCCCCGAAATTTACTAGACAAAATTCTCCCATATATCGCATAAGTGACCATGACTTCTCTTAATTGAACTCCAAAAAATTTTAGGCCTTCGTAAAAGTGAAGCATCATTCGCTTAAGAAAAAGTCGCTTAAGCGATAGGATTTCCGCAAAAGCGAGGCCTGTAGCATTAGAAAATGCTGCCTACTTTCCAAGCATCAAAAAGACCCTCAGGATTTGTTTGGAACCCCGTGCACACAAAGCACATATGCCTTTCGATTTACTTAACATTTCGGACACAATTGAACAACCAAAGCACGAATCCAAGATCTGCTTGACCCGACATCCGTGAAATCCACAAGAAATTAACTCACAGCTAAAAAGGCTGAAACAAGATCGGGACGTCTAAAAAATTAACTAAGACCTGTACAAGACCTAATATCATCCCTGCAATCTAACGAAACTCTCAGAATTTCATCTGAGCATCCGAACGTAGAATATTGACCAAATTCAATGTAAAGGCTATAATTCTACAATTTTTCAACTTAGGACCTCAAATCTTCAAAAAAAAATTGGAATCTAAAACCGACAACGCTCACGGATCAAATTTCACATTTTTGGACAGATGAAATTGATGGAATTCCATTCCGACACTCAAAACTCAAAAAGATACCAGAAACCACTTTCTTAACCACATAGACTTTTACTCTCAAAACTTACAAAATTCTACACTCTTAACTCAAAGTTCAAAATCAACATTTTAGAACTCAACCATAGAAGAATCGGAGTAAAATAGGAAGGGAAAAATGGTAAAATCATAAAACTTTCCAAAAATAACCGACCAGATCATTACAATATTTTAGAAGAAATTGTCTTGTCACTTAGATACGAAAAGAATGTCTGTATAACCAATGAAAGTAAGAAAAAGGAATTCAGGTGAAAAGCTAACTATTAGCAACAACTATTGTGGACGTCGTGGACATGAAGGTCACAATAACCGAACTTGTAACTTCTTTTCCAAAGAGAAGTGAAATATTCAATTTTAGAACATATTTAGCTTATAGTTAAATATTTTTTCACTTATTAAATTCTACATATATGTTTAGTTAGATGATTCACTATTGAAATAATTTTCACAAATTGTCATGTTATTTTGAAAATTCCTTATACATTTTATGAAATTATTAGGATTCAACATAAATGTTTGTTCACCTTTGTTTTAAGAATCTATGTTATTATATATATTATATATATTGACCAGTTGTGTTTGATGTACACTATGTTTGGTACATAGCACTGTTTACTGATAGTATGTTATGTATTTTGTAGATTCTATTATCTATCAAACATGCAATATATCATATACATAAAAATTCATTGTGTGTTTGAGACTTGTTGGTGACACAACGAGCCTACACCTTGGATGTCACCGGCACTCGAGAACCATTTCTAGTCCCCAAAGAACCCTTGGACTGACTGACTACTTAGTAGAGGACTTAACTCAAGAAATAAGAAGATTTAAATTCAAGGTTTAACGCATTCATCTGAAATAAATTCAACTAAAATGTCTAAAAGTACTCAATATTATAAATATAATAGGTTGCAAAATGTATCAAAATAAAAGGAAAATACTCAGAGACTCCTCAACTCTACCTATCTATAAAGCCTCAATTACTAGAATAGATGTCGGGACAAGACTCATGACAACTCAACAATAACTAAGAAAAAAAATGTGAAATCCTCTGGAATTCACGGAGGCTCACCAAATATATCTGAAGCACAAAGTGATTTCACCGAAATGCCTGTTAATGATCCTGAATACCTGTATCTGCATCATAAAAAGATGTTTATCGAATGCCGTCAATAGATTGAATGTACGAGTATGTAATATAGCTACAGAAAATAACAGAAAGAAAGGAGTGCAACAGAAAACATATACTCAAGTTGAAGGCACAAAAATAAAAGAGTTAAATCATTTAAAATGTTACAAATAATTACTCATCTCTCAACTCTACATAATAAGTTATATATGAAAATACACTTTAATTATGTTTGGGAGATTCTCTAAGTGACAACCATCATTGTGTGCTACGTGATGATGCATCGTCTCGCCCACGCTGGAAGAACTATCACATACTTTGTCGAGGTATAGAACCTCTCAACTAAGTGGATTCACTAAGCAATAAGGATTCATCTAAAGAGTAGGATCCTTTACTCATGTTGACAAACATGGTTTACATGCATTTTTAGTTGTATGAACTCATCCTTATATCGGTGCTACAATACTACTCACTATAAATATATACTAATGCTCAAATGTATAAAACATACTCTTTCTCTATTTTGAGGAAATTTCTCAAAATACTTTCTTAAAAGAGGTTATGCTTTGAAGTATCTCTAAACACATAAAATCATTTAGAAATTAAAGTTACTCTAGCTCAATATAATAAAATGTTACATTTGGGACTATTTAGTTCCCTTATACGTTTTCTCATATCATTTTTTAAACTCTTTCTCAAGACTCCTCTTTGGTTAGTTAGAATCCAGTTTTTAATAATTACATTAGATTAACAAATTCTCAATAAGAACTCGATGAATACTCACTGATAGGGCTCATGGTGAAGAATAGACAAGACCAATAGACTCAATAAATCTCACTGCACAATATACATTAATTCAATAATTAGGAATAGAAATTTAATATCAGGAACTCAGTATTCAACATCAACTCATCTCAAGAATAGTCAAATCTAAGGATAGAACCCTAGATTACTCTTTTTGTGATATGAAAGTAGATGTAGGGTGTGAGGATGAACTAGTCCAACACTATAATAGCCTAACATACCTAGGAAGAACAAAATTCTTGGCAAAATCGATAAAATTTGACTTTGAAAACTTACAGGTGACCTACGAGGATCTCTAAACGTACCATTTAGGGTTTGATGGTTTGTTTAGGGAACCGTACAAGTGGCCCTTTTCAGGGTTGCCTTAAATAGTTGGTCTACATTCCCTATATGGGTCGTACAAGGCTCCACCGGCCATTTATGGAACCATCCAGGTGACCCCAAATCCTTGCAGTTCTAAACGGCCAGCCTACTAAGCTTTACTGGGTCGTGGACCCCTAAACAAACCTCTTAGGGTTCTGTGAAAGGTTCATTGTCCGTTTTGGATTCGTAGACCTGCTCGTTAACCGACTTTAACCTTTTTCCAAAGTTTGAGGTATCACAATATCTCCCTCTTGGGAACATTTGTCCTTTTATGGAAATCAAGCTAGCACAAAGAGAGTTGGAGAGACTATCATCCTAGCATGAAGCATAAACAATCAACATATACTCAACATATCAAAATGAAATAATACCTTAAAAAGAGTTAGTACCTCAGAGTAGAACTGAGTTGGAGGAAATGAAATGAGGATATCTCTTTTACATATCTTCCTCGACTTCCTAATTTTCCTCCTCAACAAATAGATTCCTCCAGAAGACTTTGACTGATGCAATTTCTTTGGTTCTCAACTTGACAACCTAACGATTGACGAACTGAACTAACATCTCCTCAAAGGACAAACTGACCTTCACTCCAATACTCACAGTAGGCATGATGAGTGAAGGATCACCCAAACACTTCTTTAGAACAGAAATAAGAAAAACGAGATGGATTGCTCCTAACTCAGGTTCTAGATCTAACTCATAAACTACGTTACCTCCCACAGAGAGTAGTTCTATTTTGAATCACAAATATGAAGTTATAATGGTGACTTTTGCAGCTGAAGGAATAAAAGTTTTTGGAAACGATGGGCCAAACTTGAAGGAGTAATTACAATTCCAAAATGAGTAACCTTTAGACTAGAAAACTACTTCAACAATCAACTAGGAGCAATCAAATAAGGGAAATATGCTTAGGGGATTGAATAACCAACTGTCAAGTTCAACTCAACGGGTGCAAATCACTAACCAAAAATGCATGGGTAGGATGGACTTTAGGTAATGCACCTTTCTCTCGAACAATTACCTTGTTTCCATTGAGTTCTTTTGAACCTCAACGCACTTCATAAAAAGACCAGTCCACAATGTTACCACATCCACTCTCTCGCTAGATACATAGGATGAATCTTGGATTTCACTCTTTAAAGTTGAAAATATCATGACCCACTAGCTATGAGTGACAAGTGATCACCTTATTTCTACACTTCTCTCTCAAGCAAGAATAAAGCCCTGATTTATATTGAAACAAACATACAATATAGAGATTAAACCACAACAATAATTCAGACCCACTTCAAATTAACACCAAATTCACTAATAACTAACACCCCTTAAGTCAAACGTAGCAATTGGTTACATTGTCAAAACCCCAAGATCGGGGTTTTAGCCAATTATCGTAAAAGAAAGAAATTCAATACGTACTACATGCTCCATGGCTGGGTATTTGAAAATCGAAGCTCTAAGATGAATAATATCTTTTTTATTACTACACCCAGTTGAAATCTCTTGCCAAAATTTCGTAAAATCAACAAGAGTAGTGTTTTTGCTCTCTCTCTTTCGTTCCTCCCAATGGCCAGTCGGCGACTCACCGATCGTCATTGTACATTGTCTTCGTTCTTTACAATTTCCTTATTCAAACACTGTAATATTAGGCGATCTAGATCGGGATCGCCGATCGTTTCTGCGATGCGCCCTTTTTCCCTTTAGCTCACAATTTCGAATTCATGTTGGTCTCGACTAGTACGTTTGGTGACATAATCTCTCTTCACCGATGTTGTCGGTGATTCACCGATAAGAAATGCAGTTCGCCTAAATTTTTCCTGTTTCAGGCTCAGTGGTCTGTAACTTTAGGTGGTCCAGGGGTAACTTGGCGGTGCGCTAAGTTCTCTTGGCGATCCTCAACCCTGTTTCTCCCTCTTTTTCAGCTTGTGTTGTCCTTTTTGCCTTTGGGTGTCCTTGTTTTGTTCCTCAACCCATATACCTGAAAACCAAGGATTTTTCATCAGTTTATAGCACAAGTTAAGCATTTGAGGACATTAACTCTATCTAAATAAGGCTCCAAATGACTCCAAATCTCAGATACATCAACACCCTCAACTTAAACTTTTGTTTGTCCTAAAGTAAAACTTAAGTTCAGCAGTTCAAAGAGGATGTCTCAAAAAGTGCTACAAAGGACTCAACCTGAATGCACAAGACTCAACTACTCATGCAATAATCGATTGAGCACTCAAAGATTCAAGTTGTCACTCACCATTACCAAAGAAGCTCAAGTTCACAATACTCGCTTCAAATGCAAGTTCAAGCTCAACAAAAGTGATTCCCTATTCACACAAAGTTCTTCAATAATTTATAGTTCTGGAATCACATACGATTCTCACACTCACAAAGATGAACACATGCATGACTTCACCCATATGTTTGCCCTTATTTTCCAAGATACAGTCGCTTCAGCCCACTCAAGATCACAAAGGTCTTTTCAATGCTTGCAACGGGTCTGAGTGCAAAAGTATGGTCATTTAGGCTCAGTGGCTATTATCCTCAGGAAATGTGGTCTGAACTTCACTTTCTTCCGTTTCTTCAACATTTTTATCATGCTTATAATTCACCCCATTATTCAGCTTTCAATGGACTTCTAGACACCCCATTTCTTTTGCCACTTTCACAACTTTTTCATTCTTTTTCTTTTTCTTTCTTTTTTTCTTTCCTTTTTTTTTTTTACATAGAAGGGTTCCATATTTTTCAAGACCATGGCTCAAAGGGAAAATTTTTCACACTTCTTGATTTACCTTCTATTACACCACACCCCCAACTTAGGAGTTTGGCCTAAGATGGCTACTCAAACAAACCACACTTCATGAGAGTTATGGGTGAATGGATAAAGAGGGGTTACAATTGCTCTAGTTTCTTCCAAGAAAAGGATAAAGCTCAAAGGGGTTCAAGCACAGTTCACACATTTCACAAGGTTGGTCACAAAATGAGGTATATTATCAAATTGTTTCATTCATCAAAATTGTTGAAATGACCTATCTAAACACACTTGAACAAACCATTAGTATAATCATGACATTCTCCTGGGTGGTTTTTCCACACTTAGTGCAAGTGGGGGTCCAACTAGCCTTTGTGCCACACTACCCTAAGCTCTAAAATTTTTAGAGCTCTGATTTCTACGATCATTCCTATTTCTTGGTGTAGGTGCACTAGCTGAAGATGGAGCAGGTTTAGATGACCTCTGCTGAAATTATGAGTGATTCCCATTTATGGTCTTTTGCTGGCCAGTTTCATTACTTGTTGTGTTGGCCTTGTTATTGATAAACTCTTCTCTATCCTTTAACTTATCTTCCTCATCCCGTTGCAAATGAATCATCAGCCTAGCTATGTACATGTCCCCTATCAACATAATTCTCTTACCTTTTTTACTCGATAAGCGAGATAGCCTATACACGAACAAACTCATCATGTTTCTCATATCTTCCACATCTCACGAGCATAGAGAGATAACTTAGTAAACTTTAGGTTGTACCTATGAACACTCACCATCTTCCTGTTTAGATATTGGAACTTTCTCACCTTAGCTTCCCTTAGCTCTCAGGAAAATAAGCACCCCAAGAAAGCATTCTCAAACATAGCCAACTCAAAATTGGTCCCCCCCTGCCCTATTCTTCTTTCACTGATAAAACCATATCCTAGAAACACCTTTGAGCTAATATGAGGCTAACTCTACATTCTTTGTGTCAGCAACATGCATGACCTCAAACACTTTCTAAAGCTCTTCCTCAAAGTTCTTAGGATGCTCAGTGATCTTTGACCCTGTGAACTCTAGAGGATTCATCCTATAATACTCACAGATTCTGGATGTATCAGCCAAATCCTGACAACCTACTTCTTGTTTAAATGCCCGATTTTGCACAACTTGAGTCAGTATCTAAATAGCATTCCTGAACTCACCATTTGTGGCATCTTCATGAGAGGCATGTACTTCTGGTGCATGGGGAGATTTTTTACCTCAAGATTAGCATTCCACCTCGAAGGAAATCCTCAAATAACTCTTTGTGGAGGCATAATTTGAAAGGACATGTTTAAGCACGAGTTAGAAGAATCTTTTATAGAGTTGAACTCTTATTGCACAAATAAGAGTAAGAAGAAAGTCAATAGTTCTGAAATGTCATAGTTTTCTCATTATAGATGTGGCACTCTTTGATGTTTGCGTAATCAAGACACAACCTCAAATGAAAGTGTCTATGATCATACAATAGTATACTAAACCAACCAAGGGTTGGGGTCGAGTCCCAAGGGAGCAGGTTTGAGAATTTAAAGAAATATAAAATCAAGTCCTAATTAGTCATAGCTAAATACATTATCGAATATAAACATGTTAAATTTAAAGGGTGACACAAAAGTGTCAATTAACAATGGGGGTTTGTCACAAGGAAGTAAAAATAAGAAAAAATGGAAAGGGTACTAATCAAGGAGAGGGGATTCTTGGGATGTGATAGGAATACGGGATAAACTAAACTATTGGGAACATGCTTTTGATAATAAATCCGTAGAATATTTGAGACTAGGCTAGACTATAGTGAGGATAAATTATCTCTCAAGCAACTTACCCCGAATCAAATGGGTTCCTCTCGGAGACCCACTTGCCGCATGAAGAATAACCTCCACCTTAGAACACTAACTCTCTCGAGATGAATGTGTGGGAGAAGGACTAGAGTTCACCCTCTCGAACTGAACCTCATGTCGACCCATTCCAATCGGCCATCAATTTAGTAGTCTTAGTTTTACAACCTCTCTCTCGAGCAAGCCGAAAACATAAAGGTTAAATCGTATTTGCAACTGCAATTTCATTAATTTCCACCTAAAATACTAAACGAAATCACATTTACAAAATAAATAAACCATCAACAAGCAAGACCCAACAAATAATCTAACACATATTCACAAAATCACACCCCAAGAATTGGGGTTTTAGCTAGACATGTAAAAAAGATAGAAATTTATACCAAAATGAATTTGCATTCAAGTGGGTATGAAGATTTAAGTATCAATACAAGCAAAGAATGAAGAATCCACAAGACCCAAGTCCAAATTCTTGGAATTGAAACACTTTGAATCTTTAAGCTTTTCAAAACCCTCTCCAAACTTAGAACTCAGAAGTCTATGTTAAAAATTCTATATTAAAATCTGATACTAAGCTTCAACTCTCAAAGAGTATTTATAGTTTTCAAAAATCAATGCTGCAGCGGATCATTCGGTGTCGTTAGTCGAGATCGCCGATCAACTCAGCAATCCGCCGATGTTTCTTCGTCTCGCCTTCAATTCGTCATCAATTCTTGATCTAACTCATCATAACTTATGCGATTTTGTTCGGGGTTGCCGATAGATTCCGCAAATTGCCCTCTTCCTTGTTGCTTCGCACATCAACACTTGTTATGACATTCATCAGCACCTTCAACGACTTGGTCATCTAACACTGACTAGATCGATGATACGCCGAATGAGATTGCTACTCGCAGTCATTTTTCTCATTTTTTACTCCGGCTTTCTATAACTTTCGGCAGTTTGGGATCCTATTCAGCGGTTCGCCGAATGGTTTCGGCGATCTTCAGGTTTGCATTCTCCTTACTCTTTTGTGTTGGTACTTTTGGAACATCTAGGCGAGCTGATGGTCACATTGGCATATCACCAAAAAGGTTAGGCGAGTATCAGGTTCTCTTTTCCTCGCTCTTCCAGCTACTAGTTGCTTGTTGGCTCGATAATGACCATGTGTTGCCTCTAACTTTAAATACCTAAAACTCAAGGTTGTTCATCAGTTATTGAGACAAATTATGCATTTGAGGACACTAATTTTATCAAAATGTAGCCCTAAATTAGTCTAGTTTGAAGACTCATCAACACCCCCAACTTAAACTTTTGCTTGTCCTCAAGTAAAACTTAGGTTCAGCCGTTAAAATAGGGATGTCTCAAACAGTGCTACACAAGACTCAATCATGAATGTACATGATAAGACTCAATTTACTCATGCGAGGATCAAATGTGTACCCAAAGATTCAAGTTGTGACACAACATTACCAAAAATTCTCAACCTCGCAATACTTGCTTCAAATGCAAGTTCAAGCTCAACTAAAGTGTTCACATGCCCTCACACAAGGAATGATTCCATATTCACACACAATGGTTTACAACATAAAGCTTCAGAATCAAATGCAACGCTCACACTCACAAAGAAGAACACAATGCATAATTTCACCCATAGGTTTGCCCGTATTTTTCGATCAACACTTACTTCAGCACACTCAAGATCAAGAAGGTCTTTTCAAGGCTTGTAATGGGGTTCAGTGCAAAGGTATGGTCATTTAGGCTCACTGACTTTCATCCTAATGAAATGTGGTACTCACAACACTTCATTTCCTCTTCCTTCATCATTTTCTTTAGTGCTCATAAGTCATCCTATTATTCACTTTCCATGAATTGTTTGGAAATCCCATTTCTTTTGTACTTTATTTCACAATTTTTTTTTCTTTTTTTTTCTTTTTCTTTCTTTTTTTTTTATATGGAGGGGTTCCATTTTTCTCAAAACCATTGGTAAGAGAAGACTTTCCTTGCACTTCTTGACTTGCCCCTATCTTTTCATCAACACCCCCAACTTAGGCTTTTGGCCTAAGTTGGCTATTCAACTAATCACAACTTCATGAGGATTATGGGTGATGGATAAAGAAAGATCATTGCTTTCATCATGTTTCTTCCAAAGAAAGGGAAAGCTCAAAGGATGTTCAAAAGAGGTTCATACATGCTCACTAGGTAGGCCACAAAGAGGTATATTTCAAATTAGCTCACGCTCTTTAAGGTTGCCTAATATCATATAAAGAGATAGCATCACTAAGTTGATCGGACTAACGCGGAAAATTCTATGATCCATCATGCATAGTTCACAGGTAAGCTCATCACACTAGGCATCGACACTAAAGTCAAACGAGACTCCATACTTTTGCTAGTGTGCAACGGTCATCACAATAGAATCAATTTGATACATGGCTAATCACAACGAGAAGCAAAGAGTTCACATATTGTCTATGCAACTTCATTTGGTCTCATCGTAGCCGTACATTCATGTTCGTTCAATTATGAACATTATTTGAGTTGTCGATATTGATCAAAACTGAGACTCAAATTTACAAGAGGGTAATCATATTTAGCATAAGGAATGGTAAGAAGACGGGGAAGTGCTACCCAATTACCACTCCTCGCCAAAAAGACTCGACATTGCCCTCAAAGAGCCAGCAAAACCGCAAAAAGACATTGACATAAATAAATAAATTAAAACATAAAAATGGTCAAGAAGAATATGTAAAGTGTGAAAAGGTAGAGAAAGGTGATGAGGGATCTTCGCTAATGAGCGAGATAGTTTGAGTCGCCGAATTGTATTAGCGATCCGCCGACTAACACATGCGTCTTGCTGAATGTTCCAGAGCCTCATCTTCAGTTTTAATTTCATCACGACAAATCACATCAAGCACACCAAGTAGGTTTGGCGATTAACTAAGAGTTCTTCCTCCTACAAAAATCACAAACATTTTTTTTTTAAATTCTAGTACTTGGGTTGCTTTCCCAGAAGCGTGTTATTTAAAATCGTAGCACGACGTGGAAGTTCCTTCAAGCGTCCTCCAAATACACCACTTCAACCAAAGAAATCTTTTGACATTCTCCAAAATATAATTTCAAACAATGACTGTTCACTTTAAATGGGGGCTCTTCTTGATCTTCAACTTATATGGCACCATTGGTGAACACTCGCATTACTCTAAAAGGTCCAGACCATTTGGATTTGAGTTTTCTGGGAGAGAGTCTAAGTCGAGAGTTGTATAGCAATACCCAATCTCCCAACTTGAAGTCCCGCTTAAGTATTCGAGCATCATGCCATTTCTTCATCTTCTCTTTGTAAATGGCTGAACCTTCATAAGATTTGAGTCTTAATTCATCCAGTTCGTTCAACTACTCTACCCTTCCCCTTGAAGTTTTTGACCAGTCCAAATTTAAAGCTTTCAATGCCCACAATATTTTGTGTTCCAACTCGATGGGCAAAAGACAAGCCTTACCAAAGACCAACTGATATGGGGACATACCAGTAGGTGTTTTGTAAGCGGTCTGATATGCCCAAAGTGCATCATCGAGCTTCTTAGACCAGCCAGTTCAATTGGAATTCACTGTCTTTGCGAAGATGCTTTTGATCTTTTGATTTGATACCTCGACCTGACCACTTGTTTGGGGATAATATGGAGTTGCCACCTTGTGCTTCAGCCCATATTTGCTCAGTGCCATTGAGAACTATTTATTGCAAAAGTAGGATCCCTCGTCACTAATAATTACCCTAGAAGTGCCAAATCTTGCAAATTGGACCCACCTCACAGTCGACTTGTGGCTTGAAAATTGCACCCATCTCACCTATGTGGGCAGGGTTATAAACACTATTAACATCATCGATTTCATCTAGATGAAAAGCACCACCCGCTGGGTGACCCTCTTGGTAGCTATTCTCCCCGTTTGCACTCATATATCCTGTAGTGACACAAAAATACTCAAAGCAAAATATAACATTTAAGTGAGTAAACTAAGATTAAGAAGAACAAAATTTTTACTAAACTAAGAATTCTAAAATAACACCACTCCTTGGCAGAAGCGCCATTTTGATGTTTGCGTAATCAAGACACAACTTCCAATGCAAGTGTCTATGATCGTACAATAGTATAGTAACCCAACCAAGGGTTGGGGTCGAGTCCCAAGGGAGTGGATTTGAGAATTTATAGAAATATAAAATCAAGTTCTAATTAGTCATATCTAAAAATATTATTGAATATAAACATGTTAAATTTAAAGGGTGACACAAAAGTGTCAATTAACAATGGGGGTTTGTCACAAGTAAGTAAAAACAAGCAAAACTGCAAAGGGTACTAATCAAGGAGAGGGGATTCTTGGGATGTGATAGGAATAAGGGATAAACTAAACTATTGAGTAAATGCTTTTGATAATTAAATTCGTTGAATATTTGTGACTAGGCTAGACTATAGTGGGGATAAATTCTCTCTCGAGCAACTTACCCCGAATCAAATGGGTTCCTCTCGGACACCCACTTGCCGCATGAAGAACAACATCTTTCTTAGCCCTCTCAATCTCTCGATCTCAGTGTGTGGGAGAAGGACTAGGGTTCACTCTCTCGAGCTGAAGCTCAAGTCGACCCACTCCCGCCGGCCATCAATTTAGTAGTCTTAGTTTTACGACCTTTCTCTTGAGCAAGCCGAAAACACAAAGGTGAAATCGTATATACAACTACAATTTCATTAAGTTCCACTACAACTACTAAACGAAATCACATTTACACACTAAATAAACCATCAACAAACAAGACCAAACAGATTATCTAACCCATATTCACAAAATCACACCCCAAGAATTGGGGTTTTAGCTAGACATGTAAAAGAGATAGAAATTTATACCAAAATGAGTTTGCATTCAAATGGGTATGAATATTTAAGTATCAAAACAAGCAAAGAATGAAGAATCCACAAGACCCAAGTCCAAATTCTTGGAATTGAAACCCTTTGAATCTTCAATTTCTTCAAAACCCTCTCCAAACTTAGAACTAAGAAGTCTACGTTAACAATTCTATAATAAAATCTGATACTACACTTCAAATCTCAACAAGTATTTATATTTTTCAAAAATATGTGCTGCAGCAGATCATTCGGCATAGTTAGTCGAGATCGCTGATAAACTCGGTGATCCGCCGATGTTTCTTCATCTCATCTTTAATTCGTCATCAACTTTTGATCTAACTCACTATAACTTATGGTGATCTTGATCGGAGTCGCCAGTTGATTCCGTGAATCACCCTCTTCCTTGTTGCTTCGCCCATCAGCATTTGCTTACGCCATTCATCAGCACCTTCAAGGACTATGACATCTGATGCCGGCTGGATCGATGATACGCCGAATGAGATTGCTACTCGCTGTCATTTTTCTCATTTTTCACTCCAGCTTTCTGTAACTTTCTGTAGTTTGGGAGCCTATTCAGCGAGTCGCCAAATAGTTTCGGCGATCTTCATGTTTTCATTCTCCTTACGCTTTTGTGTTGGCACTTTTGGAACATCTAGGCGAGCCAATGGTCACATTGTCATATCGCCAAATAGGTTAGGCGAGTATCATGTTCTCTTTTCCTCACTCTTTTAGCTGCTAGTTCTTTGTTGGCTCGATAGTGTCAATGTTTTGCCTCTAACTTTAAATACCTGAAACTCAAGGTTGTTCATCAGTTATTGAGACAAATTATGCATTTAAGGACACTAATTTTATCAAAATGTAGCGCTAAATGAGTCCAATTTGAAGACGCATCACTCTTCACATCGATAAGAAGGACTCTACTGGACACAAATTCATAGACACCCTAGAACTCTTAAGCTCTATGCTTTGTTATGTATCATTTTTAGAGTTATTCATCTGTAATTACAAAAGACACTATAAAAAAATTATATGCAACAAAATGGAGTAACTGACATAAGATATTTAATTTAAAAAACATTAGACATCCATACACGTTGTAAGAGTATACTCTAAAACATTAGCAAACGTATCTTAAAGAAACATTAAAGTTGTCTTGTAGATGAACAACTACTCTACATTAACCAAATCCTCTTATGGTGGTTGTATGAAATCACCCTTAGACTTTGGTGGATCGTCTTTTTTTTACTAGCATAACTTTCCTCGACCATTTCAATACCATATTTTCATAACAATGTTGTGTATATTTAGCACGACCCGAGCCTACACCCTGGACGTAACTGATACTCGAAAACCATTGTTGGCTCCCAAGCAAATCCTTGGCTTTGTAACACCCCGAAATGCTAACCAAGAGTCTCTTGTTGATACACCATTGCTTAATTACTAAAGTATGTTTACTCTCATTTTGGGAACATGTTGTGATATTTGCAAACTTGCTTAACATAAATTGTGATCGTAATTTAATGGATTGTATTGGGGTATTTGCGTAATATTCTAGTTGGAATAATCTATAACTTGAAAAGGAGGTGAGGTATATACATATTGGTATATATGTATACTTTTAGGCAACACACCTTTTACTTTTGGGCAGCACACCTTTTACATTTGGGCAGCAAACCTTTGACTTTGGTTGTATCTAGTAAGTAATTAATATCACTTTTATAACATATAATTTCACACCTCCGCTATAAGAATTTATGTCCTTTAACTTTAAGAAACCTGCAAAACTTTCTCTAACCATATTACTCAAAATATTTCAAGAAAATCTTGGTCCTTTTGGCTGGACTTTGAGATACACTGATATATCGTGAGTGTATGATATTTCTAATACATTTCACTTCAAGTTCTGTGTGTCTAGGGCCTTTTTGTATTGGTTTTTATGTGTTTTTATCATATTTTGCAGGAAAGATGTTCAGGCGTGGAAGTAAAGAGACAGCTGAAAGAAATGCAGAAAAAGTGCATTCACGAAAGTGATCTACGGACCGTAGGTCCATTGACGGTCAGTAGGTGATGGTCGTAGATCAGCAGGCAAGGCATGGAAGGAAAATCAGGGAAATTTGACCAAGGGTGGAACCACGGTACTGTTGATCTGTAGATTAATATTGTGAGGGTTCTAGTACCTAATTTTTGAAGATTCTAAGTGTGGAGCTATGGAGGGGGATTGACGGACCGTAGATCGATCTATGGTCCATACTACAGTTTCGTCGTTTGCTTCAGCGAAGCTGATTGGTGGAAGCTGAAATATTTTCTAAGTTCTGGCTGAGGGAAGGGACTCACGGACCGTAGATCCATTGACGATCCGTGAGTCAGTCTCATGGAATGAAGACGTGTGCCTGAACAAACTTTCCTTAATTTGTTTTCTTTTTAACTTAGGACTTGTTTTCTATAAATAGGGTATGTAAACCTCGTTTTTATGGGGTTAGACATTATTATTCTAGTTTTACTTTGTGACAGGGGAGATTCATTTGCAAACCTAGCAATTATTGATTTCCTAAGTTCGTTTTGAAGATTTTTGTTTTGCAATTGAAGTTGAATTTCTAGGTTTATTATTCTCCTTACGTAAGTTCATAATTTCTTCATCTAAAACTATGAATTGTGTTCTTGCTAATATGGGTAACTAAATCCACAACTAGGGTTGTGGGAACCAAGAGCGATTAACAAAGTATGAATAGTAAATAAGCAATTCTTGATTAGTATTTTGCATGCATTGATAATTCTTTCGTTTAGAAGTCTTTTTAACGGTGGCTAACGTTAGAACTCGCCTTGTTACTACTTGCCAGACCAAGGAGGTAATTAACAAGAAAAGAATTATCAACATAGATTTAGTGTGATATTATCTAATAGTCTAGTGTCGATTGGTGTGAAGTAATAACTAAGCCAAACATCGATTATGATGGCTAATATGAGGTATAGGTAAATGTTAGTAAATTATACACACGTAGCTGAACCAAGGTGCGGGGTGAAATTCTCTAGATGCCGGATCAAGGATTTAGAGCTACATAACTTACCACTTTGCATCTGATATACTAGGAAAGGATTGTTATTACTAGGATTACTGCGTTATAAGCTTGTAGGGAGCACGTATACCTTAGTTAATTCTCTCATCTTGATAACAACAAAGATTGACTTTTGTGTATTGATCACTTATTAAATTTTTACAATTTGTTTCACAAATTCCCTCCCCCCCCATTTAATTACTTGTTTCTGGAAGTAATTTGACTAATTGAATATAATTGTTGGTTAAAGTAAGGTCTAAACCATTTTCCTCATGGGATCGACCCCAACCTACAAGTTGGGTTCTTTACTTTATAACGATTGCTCATGCTTATTTAGGGAGGTGTAATTTGAGCGTATCAAATTTTGGCGCCGTTGCCGGGGAATTTGGCTTTTAGATTTATTTTAACTACATTCTTGAACGCTAGTCAAATATTTCCTAATTTTACTTTTTCACTTTGTTTTTGTCTCTCTTAGGTTCTGACTCTAGTGTATGCCAAGTATACGGAGCCAGGGTGAACCACTAACTCCTTACGATCCAGAGTTGAACTGCACTTTGTGAAGAATGAACAATATAGGAGATCCAGTTAATCTGATCGGAGGAAATATAGGTGATGCAATTGAGTTACAACGGCCGAGGGTAGTTGGTAGGGACAATCAGATTCCAGCTGACAATCAATTGGGAGATGCATTGAGGGTGCAAAACCACAGGCCCACGACAACATGACAACTATCGGAGCAACGTTAATATAGCAGACTCAGATGGACCTATTGTCCTACCCCTTCTACCTCTAGGGCACACATTTATGGTGACTATTAGCTTGATGCAGATGCTTACAGCAAGGGGCTTATTTTCAGGACTGCCATCGGAGGACCCACATGCTCACTTAGCCAAGCTGAGGGTGGTTTGCAAAAGTTGTGTAGGTAGACCAGACTTGGATATGGATGTCATCGGATTACGAGTGTTCTCTCTGTCACTGACAGGCGATTCTGCAGTATGGTTCACTAAGCTTCCTTATAACACAATCTTTACATGGGACCAACTGACGAATGTGTTCCGAGCAAGGTACTATCCAGTGTCAAAGAAGCTAAATCACAAAGATAGGGTCAACAATTTTGTAGCATTACCTGGAGAGTCTGTGAATAGCTCTTGGGACAGATTCACTGCGTTCGTAAGAGGTGTCACAAATCATCGTATTGATGATGAGTCACTGAAGGAATATTTCTATCGAGGTCAGGATGACAAAAATAAAGCAGTGCTTGATACTATTGTAGGAGGTTCATATGGAGACTGCACATATGCACAGATTTCTAAAAAACTGGAGAAGATCTCTCGCAACAATAAAACATGGAGCACTAGGAGGTTAGATATTAGGAGAAACACATTTGCCATTCAGAATACAAACACCTAGTCTGCGGATGAGATTCGTGAGGAGATGGCTCAGATGAGGACCGAGTTGGGGTTGGTAGTGAAGCATGTTAGTGGAGGTGCAGAGAAGGTAAATGTTATGAATTACTTGACTAGAACGCCACCACCAGATGAAGAGTGTTACTATGGAGAGGATGCTTATGCGATGAATGATCAGACAGGGGGTTTCCGACCAAACACCCAAAGATCCAACGCGGAAAATTGGTGCCAAGGTCAAGGAAACCAAGGTCAGAACTATGGCAATTACAACCGAGAGGGTCAATATGTCCGGGATGGGAACTTCAATCGCGACAACAACTACAAAAGGAACAACTATGGCAATAGAAATGATCAGGTTGGACCATATGTTCCCCCTCAAAATTGGGAATTTGGTACTAGGGAAGCTGGATGCAATATGGCGCATATTGAAGATATGATGCAAAAGATGATGAGAAGGTTTGATGCAACTGATTAGAATGTGAAGGAGATGAGAAACGACTTGTCTGGTATTTGGTCAAAAAGTTGATGCCTATTCAGTGTCAATAAAGCACCTAGAGCAGCATATGACCCAGTTGTCTACTACAATGAACCCACGTTAACCTGGTACTCTTCTAAGCAACACCATCTAGAATCCAAAGAATGACGATCATTGTATGGCAGTTACTACTCGAGGGGGTAAGCAAACCATAGATTCACCTACGCCGTCTGTGGTGGAAGTTGAGATTAGAAAAAAAGATGATGTGGTAGAGGTTAGAGAAGAGTCTAAGAATGCGTCAGAGAAAGAAGTGGAGATATCTCAGAAAGTGGTCCCCATACCTAGACCTCCACCACCTTTTCCATAGAGGTTAGTGAAGAAGATTGAAGATGGTAAATATCACATATTTGTTACTATGTTGAAGCAATTTCCATCAACGTTCCATTAATAGAAGCTTTGGAGCAAATGCCTGGGTATGCAAAGTTTATGAAAGATCCCGTGGGCTTTAGCGGACGTTTTTCATTCTTCACCCGGTCCTTAGTAGCCTTTCCAAAGTCAACCTAACCGCTTACCTTTGGGAACGATCCCTAAAGCAAAGACTCGGAATGCTCCACGACTAAGTATACCCATTCAGACTCGCTTTTGTTCAATTATAAAAAAATAAGCACTTTGATGAAGATTTATAGCATCATTCAAGTAAATACAGATTAAGATCGTAGAAACATGAGCTTGTGATATAGCTACACCTAATTCCAGACCGGTTAATGCAAGTTGGTAACAAAGAAAAGGTCTGTTAGTTTTGAAGATGATGATAGATTGCAGCATTGTAGCGCTATTGCGACAAGGTCTCTTGTGCAAAAGAAGGAGGATCCTGGTGCCTTCACGACTCTATGTACTATCGGGCTGTTACACTTTGCTAAGGCATTGTGTGACCTTGGTGCTAGCATCAACCTCATGCCGTTGTCTATTTACAAGAAATTGGGTCTACGGGACCCAAAGCCCACTACCATGCGGTTACTGATGGATGATCGAACTGTGAAGAGGCCTATTGGTGCCATGATTTGCTAGTGAAAGTGGAGTCTTTCATTTTCCAGCGGATTTTGTGATTCTTGACTGTGAGGTTGATTTTGAGGTTCCCATCATCCTTGGGTGACCATTCCTTGCCACAGGGCGTGCATTGGTTGATATGGAGAAGGGGCAGATGAAGTTTAGACTGGACAATGAAGAAGCAACTTTGAATATTTTGTAGATCCATGAAGCAGAGTGGTGAGCTCCAAACAGTATCTGCTATAACTTACAGAGTTGAGAGTGGAACAGAAGTGGAAATTGAAGAGCGACTAGGTGTTGAGGCACTAGCAGTAGTTATGATGAACTTTGAGAGTGATGGTATTAAAGAGTATGATGAGTTGGTAGATGCACTAGATAGATGCGAATATCGGTCAAAACCAAAAATGTATGATCTACACATGAAGAAGTGTGAGTCCCCACCCACGAGACCATCTATTGTGGAGGCACTGAAAGTGGAGCTTAAGGCTCTACCACCGCATTTGATGTATGTATTTTTGGGTAGAGAAAATACTGTCGGTCATCATTGCGGCATATTTAAATACAAGACAAGTAGAGTGCTTAGTGACTGTGTTAAAGAGGTTCAAGCGAGCTATTGGGTGGACTATTGCAGACATTATTGGGATCCCTCCCGATATTTGTTCTAACAAAATCCAACTCATGCCAGATCACAACCCTAGTATCGAGCACCAAAGAAGAATAAATCCACCTATGCAAGAGGTAGTTAAAAATGAGATCATTAAGTGGTTGGATGTCAGAGTTATTTATCCCATTGCAGATAGTAGTTGGGTGTGTCATGTTGAATGTGTGCCCAAGAAAGGTCGGATCACTGTGGTTCCTAATGAAAGAAACGAGCTTGTTTCGATGCGGCTCGTGACAGGATGGAGAGTCTGCATGGACTATAGGAAGTTAAATGCTTGGACAGAAAAGGACCATTTCCCCATGCCATTCATGGATCAGATGTTGGATAGACTTACTTGTAAGGGTTGGTATTGTTTTCTTGATGGTTATTCGGGCTACAATCAGATTTCTATAGCTCCAGAGGACCAAGAGAAGACCACCTTCACCTGCACTTATGGAATTTTTGCCTTCAAAAGGATGCCATTTGGTTTGTGTAATGCTCCAACGACATTCCAGCGGTGTATAATGTTAATATTCTCTAATATGGTGGAGGACATTATCGAAGTGTTCATGGATGGTAGGTGACTCTTTTTACCGTTGTCTAGATCATTTGGCAGAGGTGCTGAAAAGGTGTGAAGATTTCAATCTAGTGCTAAATTGGGAGAAGTATCACTTTATGGTGACAGAAGGAATCGTGTTAGGCCATCGGATTTCTGAGAAGGGTATCGAGGTTGATCGAGCAAAAGCTGAGGTAATAGAAAAGCTTACACCACCTATCTCTATAAAAGGTGTTAGAAGTTTTCTTGGGCATGTAGGTTTCTATAGGAGGTTCATCAAGAACTTCTCTAAAATTGCACATCCTTTGTGCAAACTGCTCGAAAAGGAGTCTAAGTTTGATTTTCATGATGCTTATCTGAGAGCATTTGGAGAGTTGAAGGAGAAGTTGATTATTGCACCTATCATTTCTCTCACCAAATTGGAGACAACCGTTTGAGGTAATGTATGATGCAAGTGGAGTGGCGCTTGGTGTGGTATTGGGACAGAGGCGAGAGAAAATACTCCAACCTATTTATTATGCTAGCAAAGCTCTAAATGTGGCCCAGAAGAATTATACTGTGACTGAACAAGAGCTTCTTGCGGTGGTTTTCTCATTCGAAAAATTTCAATCCTATTTGCTTGGTACTAAGGTTAGCGTGCATACTGACCATTCTGCATTGAGGTATCTGATGGAGAAGAAGGATACAAAATTGAGGTTGATTAGATGGGTATTGTTGCTACAAGAGTTTGATTTTATGGTAAAAGATAAAAAGGGGACCGAAAATCAAGTTGTCGATCACTTGCCCAGATTAGAGGAAGAAGTTATGCTAAAGCTTGGTGATGGGGCTGAAATTAATGATACTTTTCCAGACGAGCAGGTTTTGGCTGCTTCTCATGATCTGATTCCTTGGTTTGCAGACTTTGCTAATTATTTGGCAAGCTATTTGGTGCCTCCGGATTTGTCTTTTCACCAAAGGAAGAAGTTTATGCATGACGTGAAGAAATTATTTAGGGATGAGCCTTACTTGTATCGTAGTTGTGCAAATGGGATAATTCGTCGCTGTATGGCCGAGGTTGAGATATTGAGTGTACTTGAAGCATGCCATTTGCCACCTGTGGGTGGGCATCATAGTGGTATTCGGACTACACATACGATTTTGCAGTGTGGGTACTACTCGCCTACCATCCACCAAGATGCTCATGATTTCGCAAAGTCGTGTGATCGTTGCCAACAAGAAAGAGGGATTTTAAAGAGGCAAGAACTTCCTATGAATCCCATATTGGTAATGGAGTTGTTTGATGTATGAGGCATTGATTTTATGGGTCCATTTGTGAGTTCACATGGGATGAAATATATTCTTGTTACGGTTGATTATGTATCAAAGAGGGTGGAAGCAATTGCGCTCCCCAACAATGAAGGTAAAAGTGTCACCGCATTTTTGAAAAAAGAATATTTTCTCCAGATTTGGTACACCAAGGGCAATAATCAGTGATGGAGGTTCTTACTTTTGTAATAAATTGTTCAAGGCACAAATATGGTGTCCGCCACAATGTAGCCACTCCTTACCACCCGCAGACTAGTGGGCAAGTTGAAGTGTCCAACAGAAAGATTAAACAGATTTTGGCAAAGACTGTAAATGCTAACAGAACGGATTGGTCAAGGAAGTTTGATGATGCTCTATAGGCCTATCTCACTGCCTACAATACTCCCATAGGTATGTCTCCTTACCAACTTGTGTATGGGAAGTCTTGTCATTTACCAGTAGAGTTAGAGCATAAAGCAATGTGGGCAATGAAGAAACTAAATCTGGATTGGGGTGCCACATCTAATCAGAGAATGAATGACTTGAATATGCTTGATGAGTTTCGCCTAAAAGCTTATGAAAGTTCAGCCTTGTACAAAGAGAAGATGAAGCGGTACCATGATCAAAGAATTGAAAAGCGAGAATTTGTGGTTGGTGATCTTGTGTTTCTATTCAGCTCTAGGTTACGCTTTTTTCCAAGAAAACTCAAGTCCAAATGGATTGGGCCATTTTTGCTCACAAAAGTGCTCCCCTATAGAGCGGTTGAGCTTGAGAATAGGGAAGAAACAAGGTTCATGGTAAATGGGCAAAGGATCAAGATCTATCTGGGAAATACTGAATGTGCAAGAAGTGATATAGGCCTACTATCTTGATGAAGTCTGAGTAATCAAGAGACATGCGTCGTGCCGCGACATTAAATCAAGCACTGCTTGGGAGGCAACCCAAGATATACAATCTAGCCAATGATAGGCTTTTGTTTCCATCTAGCAGTTCTGTTTTTTAGTTGATTCTCTGTATTAATTTAGATAGGTTTTTAAGATTTAGTTTTTTTAGTGTTGGCTAGAATTAGCATAGGGTCTATGTCTAAAAAGTGTCCAGAAAATGTAAATAGAATAACCTAATGGTTGCTACATGTGCAGGGACGAAATGAGAAATCTGCAGAAAAAGGTCTGGTGCAGAGGTCTACGGGCCCCATTGACGGTCCGTGGTTCAATTCACGAACTGTAAATGGTGTCCTAGATCCCAGGTATGTTCTGAATTTTTTTCAAGTTAAAATGTCATCGACAGATCTAATCTACGAACCGTTAATTGACCCACGGACCGTAGACAGGGTATCGTGGGTCCAAACTCTAAGGCTGCCTGACCCGACCAGGACCCCCTATTTAAAAAACCCCAATTTTAAATCATTCCACTTCCCTCCATTTAATCCCACAACCATTTCATAACCTCCCAAACTCCTTAAATATCACTCAATAATCACTCCATCACTCCCCAAATTAATCTTCCCTTCCTTTTTCTTCAAACCCCTAAATTCCCTTTCCTCTACAAAAATTCCCACAAGGTCCGGTATTCGGGTTAGTAACCAAGAGGTAATTCTTTTGTCTTGCAAAGCTTAGTGTCGTCACGCAATCACCCCACTCCTCATTGCTTGTAAGGTTATAGACTTTCCTCTCACTCTGAATTTCAGTTCATAGATTGAATATAGAAAGTCGGGAGTCAGGTCTTGACCTTGGGTAATTGGTATATGTAATTGCATGATAATATTGGAAGTTACAATACCCTTGGAACAATAGATAGTGATTGTGTTGCCTTATTGTATGTGATTATAAGTCTAAATATAAGTTTTGACTTAGAGTTCCAAAGTTTGTCTTAAATACTTGGTTAAAATGATTAATCAGAATCCTGAGAATGACAAACTAGCATGATTCAATGTTGAAATACATAGTTAGACTAGGATATTATTGAAAAATGGTCTAAGATATGAACTTGAAAATAAAAAGTGGCTGAAACCTGGCACAGTCCACATCCCTGATACCCCGTCTACGGACCATAGATCCATCTACGGACCGTGGACTAGATTAGTGGTTGGATGCATTTGTAAATTTCACCAAGGGTGAAACCACGGATGTGGACTACGGTCCGTAGATCAATCTACGGACCGTACTGCACATTCGTGGTTTCCATCTGTAATCAATAGTGTTGGTCCTCTGGTACACGGAAGGGTTCCACGCACCGTAGATCAGTCTACAGACCGTAGGCTTCCTCCGTGGATGACCATTGTAGCCTTTGTCTGAAATTTTCATGGGACTTCGTTACTGTTCATTTATAGTTCTAAATTCTTTTTAGTGTGTTTATGGTTTGTTTTGGCACTAATTTCACTTTCACAGGTACGTTGGCACCCAAGAATCTAGTCACCTACTCAAAACAGGGCAAGTCAAAATATGTTGCCCCTAGCTTCAGGTTAATCAATGAGGACACGAACACGGAAAAGGATCCAGCATACGTTGCTCCCAACACAAGGACTTCTCCTACTGCACCTCGAGCCACCAGAGGCACCCCCCGAAAGGTGGTTCCTGAAGTAGTCACTGTCTCCCAGTCTGATGAGGAGCACACACTAATCGGGTCACCAACTGGGGCTGCTTCCAGTGTAGCTGAGGGGTCCACGTCTAGCTCTGAGTTTGGCCAGGCTTCGGGCTCTGAGTCTAGCCATGCTTCAGGGTCCGAATCTGCCCATGCTTCAGGTTCCAGTGCTAAATCAGCCACAGGGTACGGTGAGAATGATCAAGTTGCCTCGTCTGATGAGGCCACTAGCTCGGAGTCCGTACCTTCACCACAGAATGATGATCCTATTCCAGTAGCCGACGAGCTAAATAGATGGTGTGTAGAGGGCCAATGACAAATTTATCGGGATGCCAAGATGAAAAATGACAAACAGAAGATGGCCTGACTTATTACAGAGCAGCGCAGAGTCCTCACGGGGAGCTTGCACACTGTCCCCGACATCCACCAGTTTTTTAATCATCACAACTGTGACTAGATGGCTCAAGATCCAGGGACGTATAGCGAGGAGATTGTGCGGGAATTCTACGCCTCTTATGTTGCTACTCTCTGTGGTTCGATTTCCAAGTGGTCAAAGCGTCTAGCCCAAGACCCTCTCACTTCCACTATGGTCCGAGGTTATTCGGTGGACATATCACCTGCCATCATCAGCCGCTTTCTCTAAGGTCCTACCACGGGTCACTCTTGGTCACTAAACATAGTGAAGTTTGATTACAGATGGGACATCGTGCGGAGTGGCACTTTCCAGAGAAATGCTGAGCGGCGAGAGGCTGTTATACTATGGTTGGCTAAGTACATTGCTACAGATGGTGAGCGTGCGGAATGGGTCGCCACTCTATGGTTTTGTAACACCCCAGAAATTTTTTGAGCTAAGACCCGAACCTTTCTTTGTTGTGAGTGAGATTTTTGCAAGTAATTAAAAATTTCTTAAGAGTTAAGGTCATTAGATGTAGCACCTTGAGTTCCAAAAAGAATTAAATTGGAATTTTGCAAGTTAAGTTAAGTATGAGTTTTGGGTCGACTTCAAACGACCATAACTCCTAGCTCAGGATGAGTTAGGTGTTCTACTAGATACCGTAGGAAATATCTTTGAATTATCTTTCCAACGCCATTGAGTTTTCTAAGTTTCGTGGTCGGATGAGTGAGATATGACCTTTTGAAGATAGGCTGTCCAGTTAAGGAAAGTTAGCCGAAAATAAAGAGGGGTATTTTGGCCTTTTCCTTACCCAATCAGATTTAATTTTATTTTTAGTAAGGGTCTAATCCTATTAGGTTCAGTTTTATAATCCTAAAATACGCCTAGGGTATTAGTTGAGAATTCAAGAAGAGAAAAGAGGAGAAAAGAGAAAGGATGAAAGCGTTCATCGAGGTTCTTGCATCTTGTTGCGGATTTTCGCCATGGGTTTAATCCCTAAGAGGTATGTAAGCTTCCATAGTGTTGGGTTCTTTCACCCACACGCAAATCATGATTTATTCAGCATAATTTTGTTCTTGAAATTTAAAGATTAGAGTTCTTGATGAGTTCTTGATAAGTGTTCTTGAAGTTTCATTAAGTTTTAATGTAAGATTCTGCTTGGATCAACTTTAAACGACCATATCTCTTAAAATATTAAAAGTTACGTGAGCCATAACCTATCCAATTAAAAGTAATTGAATCTACTTTCCAACCCCACCAATTTCACATCTATCCAATATTTGAGCAAAGAGTTATGACTATTTTAGTAACCTATGTGCTGTTACGAATTAGCCGACGGAATTTTTTTGAAAATAATCGTTTTTGTCTGTTTACCTCCAAGAAAACTATCAACGAATTTCTTGACTAATAAAAAGATCAAAACAATCAAATTTTCATCTCCACTAATGAAAATCATAATTCTTGGCCATAGAGATTTCAAGAAAAGAATCTCAAGAAATGTTTTCTTGATTGTTTACTTTCAAGCTAGGGTTTCAAGGCTTCTAATCAAGTTCTTCTTCAAGATTCTTAAAGATTCTTCGAGAATCTTTTTCTTCTAGGTATGTAAGACTATCATAGCGTTGGACTAGTTCATCCTAACGCCCTACATCAACGTTTAAATCAGTAAAAGAAAAATCTAGGATTTTTCCCCTAGATTTGAATATTCTTGAGATAAGTTGATTTTAAGTTCTTGAGTTCGTGTTTCTTTTAAAAGTTCTATTCCTATTTATCGAATTGCTATATTGTTATTGAGATCCTCCATAAACATGAGATCATGAACCTTGAATCCATAAATTCAAATTCAAGGAAAGTCAAGAGCCAAGTCTAGGAAGTTCTTAGAGTCTTTTCAAGAAGTCTATTGCAAAATGCTTTTAACTTTGTTTTAAGACTTAAAGATCAAGTTGACTAAAAAGTAAAGAGTAAAAGTTTGAAGTCCTTTTCTTCAAAAGTATATGGGGACTAAGTATTCCCAAAGAGTTTATAAATGTTTTCACATTTAAATAAGAACGGAAACTGAGATTTTCAAAGAGCTTTCGGGCTAGTTTTCAGAAAAGAGTATTCGCTTTCTTAATGAAGCAAGAGAGGAAACTGAGATTTCCAAGGTAGCCTTTGAGCTAAGTTTTTGAGCAATTATCTCAAATCAGCAGAAAGAAGTACGTTTTTAAAACATAAAGAGCTAGTTTATTTTGGGAGTAGTATTGAGCACCGATATGGGGGAGAGTTCAGATAATTCACAGCCCCCATAAACCATGTGGCCATCATGGGTAGAAAAGGGTCATACTTTTTAGATGAATCCTTTTCGCATAGACTAGTGGATCTACTTAGTGAGTTAGCTTCTTATATCACGGCAAGGTATAGGATGGGCCTCGGCAGTGTGAGGTAAAGCGTTGTATCATCACTATAGTTCTTAAGTGATGGTTTTCGGTTAGAGAAACTCCCACAGAAGTAGTAGCATGGTTCCTCAAGGGGTTCTGCTTAGTGTGAATGGGAGTATGGGACTTCATTCATGCATTGCATAAGTAGACTTTGAAAGGGAGCATGATTTGTCTTTTTATGATATTATGATTATGAATTGACAGCAAGTTTTCAACAGTTTTTCTTTATATTGCACTTGTTTTAAACTGATTTATAATGAAATGAGTTTAGTTATGTTGAGTTGAGTTGAGCTAGGTAAGGTCTTCAGTTTCTTTCAGATTCTTTCAAGCTTATGTTAGGCTTTAGAATTCCCCTTACATGCTCGTACATTCCACGTACTGAGCCATTTGGCCTGCATATTTTCATGATCCAGACACAAGTATTCAGGATCAGCAATAGTTGATTCGTTGATACATCCGAGAGTTCGAGTTAGCTTTTGTGAGCCTCCTTATTTTTCGGAGGATTTCATTTACTTTTCAGTTTAGTCAGGATGTCATGGGTCTTGTCCCGACTTCCATCTTTATCAGTTAGAGGCTTCGTAGATAGTCAGTATAGTTAAGAAGTCTGTATTAGTCATTTATTTTATTAAATGTTTTAAAGACTTAAGTGCCTATTTTATGGCGAGTTGAATATATTATTTTTATTCTAAGTTGTTCATTTGAGTTAAAGTTTCAAAAGTTGAGTTTATTGAATTTCATTTCAGTTTTAAGCTTTTGCATGCTTACGTTAGTCTTCTGCTTGTAGTCAACCAAGATGAGGGTTCGCTTGGGGACCAACAATGGTTTTTGAGTGCCGGCCACGTCCAGGGTGTAGACTCGGATCGTGACAGGTTTGGTATCCGAAAGTTCAAATTAAATTTTGTGGCCAAGTTCTTCTGGTTGTTGGTGCGTAACAGGGTGTCGCCTACAAAAGCAGACAACCAACTCACATGGGACAGAGCGGTCATGGTTGCATCATTAGTAGCAGGAGTGGAGATTGACTGTACCCGCATGCTGCTGGCAGAGATTCACAAGAAGGCATTCAAGACCTCCACTACTGACCCCTTTCCATGTTTGATCTTCCAATTATGCAGGGGCTCTGGAGTGCCGATCTGGCATTATGACAGGTTGATCCACCCTACAGGGACTTTGGATAAAGGCCTCATTCGTGATGAGGCAAACGTGGCAGCACCTCACAGAGAGCCCCAGATTGAGGTACCTCGCTTGGGTGCTGATCTTGCAGACACGGTGGGGCAGGCACAGAGCGGTGACCCCAGTATACCAGATCACACCAATACTGTCACGACCTCCTCTTCTCACGCAGCTAGTATGGCTCCTAGCTCATCCCGGTCCATACTACAATTCGGGGCTGTTGTTCTCCCGTTGGCCAGAGTACAGAAATTAGAGGCTCAGATGGCCACACTGCTACATCACATCCAGCCTTGGATGCAAAAGTCGATAGTAGAGTCCGAGGCCAGAAGTGAGCGAAGGATGGAGGGCTTGATGGACCGGAAGGTCCAGGCCGTTAATAAGCAGCTTGATGCCTTTGAACTGAGAGTCCTTGAGCAACCAGCCCCAACCATAGATCTATCCTCTTTTAAGTCCGAGTTAGCCAGTCTTCGGGCTGACATTTATGCCATTCTTGCTACCCCTACAGTTGAGCCTCAGGCTGCACCTACTACGTTGGTTGATGACACGCTACTGGATGCTTTATTCAGTGGGACCGCCGAAGAAGAGCTTGAGCCTACACACTCTAAAGGTAAGAGGCACCGTTCTAGTCGCACTGAGGAGGAAAAAGCCCAAAAGAGACAGCGAAGGCAGGAGAAGGCGGCTAGGAATGCTTCAATTTTTTATGAAGAGTTGCGCCAGCGGAGGGTGCGTGAGAGTGTTGCAGGGGCATCGAGCTCTGCCCAGTTGTAGAGGTCTCACCTGTTGTGAGGGACGTTATGAGCACCACTGATGGTGCGGTGAAAGTGATAGAGAGCACTATTGAGGGTGCTATGATGGATGATGTGGGCACTACTGAGGGTGACCCAACTATTGTTCCAGCGGGCTCTGGGAAATCGGACCCACACGCTTGTTGATGATTCGGTGGCGCTATGCGCCATAGGTTTGCCCCAATCTATTTTCTTTTACTGCTTTTGTATGCATTGGGGACAATCACATCTATTTTTGTTGGGGGTGGGGTAAATGGATTGTTAGTGATAGGGTGAAGTTTGAATAACCCAACTCATAAATCCTCTCTTTGGGTTTTCTTGCCTGTGTTCTTTTTCCCCAAGAGACTATTTAATTGTTGTTGAACCGGCATGTGTTAGGATCGTATGTGTAGAAGCATTAAAAAGAAATAAACATGATGGCTTAAAAAATGATACCCGTCAGATTTTGTGATGTGTGCTAGAATTTGTAGGCTACGATTAGTTGAATGTGTTGGCTCTGAGTATGACATGATAATGATTCAACTTGATGGCATGACTTAAGCTGAAACTTGAATTGGGTAATCTGATAATCTACTAATGAAACTATGTTCCAAGAGTGTGTGAGAATAGTTGAGTGTTCAAACAGTTTTTGTGCAAAATTAGAACTTGTCCGGTTAGTCCTGCTAAGACAATTCAATCTAGAGGTTAGGAAGTGATCATAGGCCATTGTTCTGATAAGTCCACAAATTGCTTAAAAGAAGGATCTAACCAAATGAAATAAATATTCCCTTTGATCCAAATACTTGAGCCTAAAAGTAAACCATTTCTTTCTAAACCCCGAACTCACCTTCCTATAATCAACTATGTTGGCCCCGGTCCCTCCTTGGACATGTGCACCTCGACTTAGACCAAAATCCTAAGTTGAGGGTGGCTAATGTAAAAAGTAACTTCAATCTTGGCCCTGACCCGACATCGGGTATTGTGCACCTCAACCAATGGAAAATCCATAAGTTGAGGGTGGCTATGAAAGAGTAAACCGAAAGAAAAATGGTTATGAAAAGAGTTTGATGTTGAAAAAGAGAGGAAAGGATGTGACTTGTTGAAAGCTAAAAGAAAAATAAAATAAAAGTAAAAAGAGCTACAAAGTCTAAAGTCACATCCGTGGTTGAAGAAAATCAAGGGAAAGAAGGTAAAATGGTAGGATGGCAAAAATAGGGCAAAAAGAGGTTGAAAGCCTAGTGTAATGTCAAGGAGGGCAGAAAGTCACTAAGACGTACCCAAATGTACCACACCTGACCCTGTGCCTACTTTACAAGCCAAGAAAGTCCTATAGTGATCCTAGAGTCTAGTTTGGAGAAATCTAAGCAGTGAAAATAAGGGCGAGCCTATGGTACTGAGCACTAACTGTACTTGAAGTTATTTCTGAGTGTCAGTATTGAATGAATCCTTGTAATCAAATTCATAAGTCATTGTGCGAAAGAAAAAGGGATTTCGTCTGAAGTAAGGGCACTTAGTACATTATCGTAGAGTTGGTACCTTGGTGATAGTGAAACAGTGTATGTTGTGTGTTGGTTGGTCAATCGTTGACATGGTTTGATCGGCATGAATTAGCTTATCGAGTCTAAGAGAACAAATTTTGTACACACAAAAGAGTGGGGTAGAAAGCGATGTGATTGTTTGTGCTTGAAATGATTGCTTCTATACAAGTGTCGTTTAGAGTCTTAGTGCGTCTCTTGAGGACAAACAAAGAATTTAAGTTGAGGGTGTTGATATACCGTGAGTTTACAGTATTTCTAATACATTTCACTTACAAGTTGTGTGTGTCTAGGGCCTTTCTGAATTGGTTTTTCTGTGTTTTTATCATATTTTACAGGAAAGATGTTCAGGAGCGGAAGTAAAGAGACAGCTGAAAGAAATGTAGAAAAAGTGCATTAACGGAAGTGATCTACGGACCGTAGGTCCATTGACGGTCCGTAGGTGATGGCAGTAGATCAGCAGGCAAGGTATGGAAGGCAAATCAGGGAAATCTGACCAAGGGTGGAACCACGGTGGCCATTGACGGTCCGTAGATTGATCTATGGACCGTCCTATTGATCCGAAGATTGATATTGCGAGGGTTCCAGTACCTGATTTTTGAAGATTCTAAATGTAAAGCTACAGAGGGGGATTGGCGGACCATAGAGCGATCTACGGTCCGTACTACAGTTCCGTCGTTTGCATCAGAGAAGCTGATTGGTAGAAGCTGAAATATTTTCTAAGTCCTGGCTGACAGAAGGGACTCACGGACTGTAGATCCATTGACGGTCCGTGAGTAAGTCTCGTGGAATAAAGACGCGTACGTGAACAAACTTTCCTTAATTTGTTTCCTTTTTAACTTAGGACTTGTTTTTCTATAAATAGGGTATGTAAACCTCATTTTTGGGGGTTAGACATTATTATTCTGGTTTTACTTTGTGACAAGGGAGATTAATTTGCAAACCTAGCAATTATTGATTTCCTAAGTTTTTTTTGAAGATTTTGGTTTTGCAATTCAAGTTGAATTTCTGGGTTTATTATTCTCCTTACGTAAGTTCATGATTTCTTCTTCTAAAACTATGAATTATTTCTTGCTAATATGGGTAACTAAGTCCACAACTAGGGTCGTGGGAACCATGAGCTATTAACAAAGCATGAATAATAAATAAGCAATTATTGACTAGTATTTTGCATGCATTGATAATTCTTTCGTTTAGAAGTCTTTTTAACGGTGGCCAACGTTAGAACTTGCCTTGTTACTACTTGCCGGACCAAGGAGGTAATTAACAAGAAAAGAATTATCAACATAAATTTAGTGTGATACTATCTAATAGTCTAGTGTCGATTGGTGCGAAGTAATAACTAAGCCAAACATCGATTACGATGGCTAATATGAGGTATAGTTAAGGGTTAGTAAATTATACACACGTACCTGGACCAAGGTGCGGGGTGAAATTCTCTAGATGTCGAACCAAGGATTTAGAGATACCTAACTTATCACTTTGCATGTAGTACACTAGGAGAAGATTGCTATTTCTAGGATTACTGCGTTATGAGCTTGTGGGGAACACGTATACCCTAGTTAATTCTCTCATCTTGATAACAACAAATAATGACTTTTGTGTATTGATTACTTATTGATTTTTTACAATTTGTTTCACAAATTCCCCCCATTTAATTACTTGTTTCTGGAAGTAATTTGACTAATTGAATATAATTGTTGGTTAAAGTAAGGTCTAAACCATTTCCTCGTGGGATCGACCCCAACCTACAAGTTGGGTTCTTTAGTTGATAACGATCGCTTATGCTTCTTTAGGGAGGTGTAATTTGAGCATATCAATGCCCTCGTAGCCAGAATAGCAGCGTCTGAGAACAACCATGGATCCACAGAGGAGGTGATGGCTTTAAAAGCTCCCATTGTTTAACTACAAAAAGATGTAGACAACCTGACGGCCTCCGATGTGTCCATAGTCTTTGGAATAGTGGAGATGTCAGACAAGCCTGATTTGCCTCAGAAGATCAATGGACATGGGGGTAGAGCGAAACAGATAGCCGACCATGAGTCAGAAGCAAAGGCTGATGAAGAGACTGAGGGAACTGCAGATGAAGATTTGAATGATACAAAAGAAATTATGATAGATGCTGCTGTGCAAGCTTTTTTCGCAAAATCTTTTGCTGCTAGATCCAGTGGAGCTGGCCTTTTTGGTGGTCACTCCGGATAATGATGCCATGATAGATGGAGCAACCGCATAGCCAGGATCCCCTCTTTACATCCCTCTCTGTCCTTTGTTATCTCTAAAATCTTGGTTAATTTTATATGCATTTGAGGACAAATTACTTTTATTTGTGGTGGGGTGAGGCCCACTTTTTGTGTGTTATTTGATGTTCGCATTTTGTGATTACATTTGGGCTGTTATGTTTTTAATTTGTGTTTTTAAAACTGCTTTGCGATTGTTTGAGCTCATGACTCTCTTTTGTTTTTAATTGCAAATGATTTTGACCCTTCGGAAAATTTTGAATTTTTCCCACATTTTTGCCACCCCTCATGAGTTGAATGTGGCTATTCTTTTGCAAAAAATTGAGTTTTGGTTTCAATCAATACCGGTGACTTGAATAGTGCTCTCAATTGAATGAACATGAGTGTACGACTACGATGAGGCCAAATTAAGTTGCATAGACAATATGTGAACTAGTTGCATCTCATTGTGATTAGCCATTTATCGAATTGATTCTCTTGTAATGACCGTTGCACACTAGCGAAAGTGTATAGTCTTGTTTGACTTAAGTATCGATGCCTTGTGTGATTAGCTTGCTTTGAAACTTGCATGAATCAACCTAGAATTTGCCACCTTAGTCTGATTGATTTAGAAAGGTGTCCTCTTGAAATGATCTTAGGCAACTTTAAAGAGTGTGAGTCAAATTTGACATATACCTCTTTTGTGGCCTACCCGTGAGCGTGTGAAACTCTTTTGAACACCCTTTGAGCCTTACCTTTCTTTGGAAGAACCTTGATGAACCCTAGACCTTACTTGAACCACTACCTACAATCCTCTTGAGTTGTGGTTTAGCGAATAGCCAACTTAGGCCAAAAGCCTATGTTGGGGGTGTGGTGAAAGGGAAAAGGAGAAGTCAAGAAGTGCAAGAAAAGTCCCCCATAACCCATGGTATTGCATAAAAATGGAACCCCTTCAATTCAATTCAAAAAAATAATAATATGAAATGTTGAATAAAGTACGAAGGGAATCGGGTTTCAAGAAATCCATGAAGGAGAATAAAAAAGGTGACTTAGAAGCACTAGAAAAAGATTTCATAAAGGAAAAGAAGGGAATGCCTTGAGAATGCCACAACTCTCGAGGAAAAAGTCATTGAGCCTAAATGACTATACCTATGCACTCAGCCCCATTACAAGCCTTAGAAAGACCTTTTTGATCTTGAGTAAGCCGAATCGAAAGTAGATTGGAAAATAAGGGCAAACCTATGGGTGAAAACATGCATTGTGTTCCTCTTTTTGAATGTGAGCATTGCATCAGATTCCTGATCTTGTATTGATTAACCTCTATGTGTGAATATGGAATCATTTTTCATATGAGGGAATTTAGATACTTTTTATTGAGCTTGAACTTGCACAAGTAGCAAGTATTGCGAGCATGAGAATCCTTCGTAATGGTGTGTCACAACTTGAATCTTTGAGTACACAATTGATCCCTTCATAAGTAATTGAGTCTTGTGTAGCACTATTTGATACACCCTTTTTGAATGGCTGAACTTGAGTTTGCTTGAGGACAAGCAAAAGTTTAAGTTGGGGGTGTTGATGAGTCAACAAATTGGACTCATTTAAGGCTTTATTTTGATAGAAATTGTGTCCTCGAATGCTTATTTTGTCTCAATATCTTATGATAACTCTTAAGTTTAAGGTATTTGAAATTTTAGTGGAAGCATGGACACTTAGGCGCAAAACGGAACAAAAAGGCTGAAAAGAACGAAGAAGTTGAAGCATGATCATCGCCAAGAACCTTTTGGCGATTCGCCGAAAGGACAGACTCCGCCCTTTGTTCCAGTATGCGATGCCTTGAAGGAAGAAAATCAAAAAGGCGATGAAAGGAACAGTTGACGCTTCGCTGAATAGTTTCGCAAAAAAATACTATACCGCCCAATGGTCCAGAGCGTGAAGATGCTGAAGGCAAGCATGAAACGGCAATGAAACAGAAAAAGGGTGAGTCACCGAGTTAGTCGGCGGCATCGACTAACTTCGCCGAACTATCCGCTTGCACTAATTTCTGATGGCTATAAATACTGAACTCTATATTAAATTTAGAAGTTCTGAACCATTATTTTTATTTTCAGAATAGAATAGTACGTTTTTAGATAGTTTCTCTCAAGTTTCGAGAGGGTTTTGTGGGAGACTTGAAGAGAGAAGGATTTCATCTTCCCTTAGTTGGAAGTGGGTCTTCTCCATTCTTCTTCCTTTGCTTAAATCAAGGTTTAATTTCTTATACCTATTTGATTTTAGTATCAATTTAGGTGTATTTTGTTATTTCTTGATGTGTGAATAAAAAGCCTTACTCTTGGGGGTGTGATTTAGCAAATATGTGTTGATATTGTTGTTGGGTCTTGCTTGCTGATAGGGTAGATGTATTTTAATGGTTATTTCACCTAGTTGTTGTGGTTTAATTTAATGGGTTTGTAATTGCAAATACAAAACCACCCATGTGTTTTCGGCTAGCCCGAGAGGGAGATCGCGAAACCAAGACCACTAGACTGATGTCCTAAGGAGTGGGTCGACATTAGGTTCAGCCCGAGAGGGTAAGCCCTAGTCCCATATCCTAACACTCAGCTTGAGAGAGTGAGTGGGGTAAGGCGTAGGCTAGTCTTCATGCGGCAAATGGGTGTCCGGGAGGAACCCATTCGAAACGGGGTAAGTTGCCCGAGAGTGAACTTATTTCCATCTAAAGTTTAGCCTAGTCACTATTATCTTGCAACTTTTCTATTGAACGCATGTACCCAACGATTTACCTCAACTTGTATTGTGGTCACACCCTAAGAACATTTCCCCATACTTGATTTTCTTGTTAATTTTTGCTATTTTTACTACCTGTGACAAAACCCCCAAATTGATATTTTACACTTTCATGTCACCTCGTTTAATTTACTATGTTTTTAATCATTAATGTCTTTAGCTACGACTAGTTAGAGCTTAATTTTATTTTTTTTTATCAATTCTCAAAACCACTACTTTAGGACACGACCCCAACCTTTAGTTGGGTTACTATACTATCGACAATCGTAGACACTCGTATCGTAGGTTAGTGTCGTTGGTCACGATAAGCATCATATGCCCCAACTATGTTGGCGGATTTGTGGGATAAGATGAGTAGGTTCTTGATGGGAGTATCCGACTTGGTTGAAAAAGAGTGATGTAAGTCAATGCTCCATCATGACATGGATATCTCAAGGCTTATGGTATACGCTCAACAAATCGAGGAGTCAAAACTTAAGGAAAAGAATAGGGAGGTGAAAAGAGCTAGAACAGGTGATGGGAATTTCTCCAATGCTAGGCCCGATGGACAAGGTCGACCAAGGTTCAAACAATGGTTTTCCAAGCAAGGCTCCTTTAGTACTCCAAGGGTCAACAAGGAGAGGGTTTCCAACCCAAAACCTCAAGGAGGTAATAGTGGTGGTTGTTATGTGGGTAGGCCTAATTGTGCAAAATGTGGAAGAAAACATGATGGTAAGTGCCTAGTTGGCACGATGGATGTTTTAGTTGCAGGAAGAGTGGCCAGAAGATGAGATATGTCTAATGCTCGAGGTTAAGGGAAGAATAGATAAACAATCCCCTCCAAGCGGTTCAAAATCCAATGCCCTAAAGCAAAACAACTTTTATGCTCTTCAATACCGAGGTGTCCAAGAGAGCTCCCCTGATGTGGTGACCGGTATGTTAAAACTCTTTCTTATTGATGTGTATGGCTTGTTAGATCCTGGTCTACTTTGTCCTTTGTGACACCTTTTGTGGCCATGAAGTTTGATATACTCCCCAAATTGTTAGTAGAACCTTTTTCGGTCTCTACCCCAGTTGGTGACTCGATGGTGGCCAAGAAAGTCTATAGGGGATGTCCCATTTCCTTATCCCATAGAGTTACTTCTCTGGATTTGGTAGAGTTAGACATGTTAGACTTTGATGTGATTTTGGGTATGGATTGGTTGAATACATATTACGCCTCTATTGATTGTAGAGCTCGGGTGGTTAGATTTCAATTTCCAAATGATCCTATTTTAGAGTGGAAGGGGGGAAATTCTATTCCTAGAGGTCAATTTGTCTCTTGTCTTAATTCTAGGAAGATGATCACCAAAAGGTGTATTTACCATCTTGTTAGGGTGAGGGATGTTGAATGCGAAACCCTTTATCTAGAGTCGGTTCCGGTAGTGAATAAGTTCCCAAAAGTTTTTCCCGATGATTTGCTCTGTATTTCTCCCGAGTGGGAAATAGATTTTTGTATTGACCTTTTACCGAACACGCAACCTATCGCTATCCCTCCTTGTAGAATGGCTACAGCAGAGTTGAAAGAGCTGAAAGAGCAACTAAAAGATCTGCTAGATAAGGGTTTCATCTGACCGAGTATCTCTCCATGGGGTTCTCTGGTGTTTTTTGTTAGGAGGAAAGATGGATCTCTTGAATGTGCATTGATTATCATCAATTGAATAAAGTGACCATTAAGAATGGATATTCCCTTCCGAGAATTGATGACTTGTTTGACCAACTTCAAGGGGATAGTTATTATCCCAAGATTGACCTTTGTTCTGGGTATCACCAATTGAGGGTGAGAGGGGATGATATTCCCAAGACGGCTTTCCGAACATGGTATTGACATTATGAATTTCTAGTGATGTCGTTTGGTTTAACCACAGCCCTGGCAGCACTTATTGACTCAATCAATAGAGTGTTTAAGCAATACCTAGACATGTTTGTGATTGTGTTCATCGATGATATCTTGATATATTCAAGGAGTTAGAATGAACATGTGGACCATTTGAGAATTGTGTTGCAAGTTCTTAAGGACCAACAATTTTTTGCATTGTTTAGCAAGTGTGACTTTTGCTTAAGGTTTGTAGCTTTCCTTGGTCATATTGTGTCAAGCAAGGGTATTGAAGTAGATCATAAGAAGAAGGATGCGGTCAAGTGTTGGCCTAGACCTCTAACTCCTTCCGACATTAGAATTTTTTTGGGTTTGACCGGTTATTATAGGAGGTTTGTTGAGGGATTTTCCTCTATTACTTTTCTGTTGACGACTTTGACTCAAAAAAAGGCTAAGCTTGTGTGGTCGGAAGCTTGTGAGAAAAGCTTCCAAAAGTTGAGAGAGAGACTAACTTCCGCTTCGGTGTTGACCTTACCGAAATGTACGGATGGTTTTGTGGTGTATTGTGATGCCTCTAGAGTTGGGTTTGGATGGGTGCTTATGCAAAAGGGTAAGGTGATTGCCTATGCTTCAAGGCAACTTAAAGTCCATGAGAAGAATTATCCTAGCCATGATCTTGAATTAGCGGCGGTTGTGTTTGCCTTAAAAATATGGACGTATTATTTGTATGGGGTGGTCGATATTTTCACCGATAATAAGAGTCTTCAATATGTGTTTAGTCAAAAGGACTTAAATCTTCGCCAAAGAAGGTGGCTAAAGTTGTTGAAGGATTATGACATGAGTGTCCTTTATCACTATGACAAAGCTAATGTGGTAGTGGATGCTCTTAGTAGGTTGTCGATGGGTAGTGTAACTGATGTAGAGGATGAAAAGAAAGAGTTGGTTCGTGATGTGCAAAGGTTGGCCCGACAGGGTGTTCAACTAGTGGATTACGCCAAGGGTGGTGTCATGATTCACAATGGGTCCCAATCGTCCTTCGTGATGGATGTGAAGTCTAAGTAAAGTTTTGATCCTATCTTGGTTGAGTTGAAAGAGGTGGCACTTAAAAAGTTTGTTGAGGCTTTCTCGTAAGGGGGAGATGGGGTATTGAGGTATCAAGGTAGGTTATGTTTTCCAAATGTTAACAGCTTGAGAGAGCAAATTTTAGAAGAAGCCTATAGTTGTCGGTATTCTATTCACCCGGGAGCCACCAAGATGTACCATGACCTACGGGAAGTCTATTGGTATAATGGGATGAAAAAGTACATTGTGGAATTTGTGGTCAAATATCCTAATTGTCAACAAGTTAAGGTTGAGCACCAAAGGCCAGGAGGCTTGTCACAGGATATTGCTATTCCTACTTGGAAGTGGGAAGATGTGAACATGGATTTTATTGTAGGCTTGCCACGTACTCAGCAACAACATGACTCGATATGGGTAATAGTGGACCGAATGACTAAGTCCGCTTATTTCATTCTCGTTAAGGTGTCCTACTCGGTGGAAGAATATGTTAAGTTGTATGTGAAGGAGATAGTAAGGCTACATGGTGTACCCTTGTCTATGATTTCGGATCGAGGTCCCTAATTTACTTCACAGTTTTGGAAGTCTTTCCAAAATGGGTTAGGTACCACGGCTAATCTTAGCACCCTCAAACAGATGGACAAGCGGAACGCACCATTCAGACTTTAGAGGACATGTTGAGGGAATGTGTGATAGACTTTAAGGAAAATTGGGATGACCATATGCTGTTAGTTGAGTTTGCTTATAATAATAGTTAACATTCGAGTATCGACATGGCTCCCTTTGAGGCACTCTATGGTAGGAGATGTAGGTCTCTTATAGGTTGTTCAAAGTGGGAGAAGTTTCCCTCCTACGTCCGAAATTGGTGCATGATGCCATTAAGAAGATTCAAGTTATTAAAGAGCGGTTAAGGACGATCCTAAGTCGGCAAATGTCCTATACCGATGTTAGAAGGAGAGATCTCAAATTCGAGGTGCATGATTGGGTTTATTTGAGGATTTCATCCATGAAGGATGTTATGAGGTTTGTAAGGAAGGAGAAACTTAATCCTCGGTTCATGGGTCCTTATGAGATTTTAAGGCGTGTGGGCAAAATTGCATATGAGTTAGACTTGCCAAATGAGTTAGTGTTAGTACACTGGATTTTCCATGTCTCAATGTTGAAAAAATATATTAGGGATCCATCAACCATAGTTCCCTTAGAGGGTTTATAGATTAAAGAGAATCTTGCTTATGAAGAGGTACCACTTGAAATTCTAGATCGGTAAGTCAAAAGGTTGAAAAACAAAGAAGTTTCCTCCGTGAAGGTATTGTGGAGGAATCACTTATTTGAGGGTGCCACTTGGGAGGTCGAGGCTGATATGAAGTCCTGATATCCTCATCTCTTTCCTTTTACTCGTAGTGAAGCTTGAGGTAATGAGTTCCTCTTGAGTTTTCTTATTTAGGAGTCATGTGTGATTTATGTGTTTCCATGATTTCATTATGTCATGCATGTTCTTGAGAAATTCATGTTTAGTAAGAAAGTGAGTTTTTATGATTGATGTTCCTCAAGGTTTTGTGCATTTAGTATGAGTTGCCTATTTGACCTCATGAGATGAAATGATGAACATTCTTTAGTATGCTTTGAAAGTAAATTTCATCTTGGCTCCATGATATTGTGTTGAGCATGCTTTTGGTTGGAGAAGGTATTTCCTTCTATGAATACGATAAATGTTGAAATTTCATGCATAATGGGTTGTTAGATGTAGTTCCTACTTCCTTGTGATGCATTGATTATGTTTTAGATGGAGTTGATGTTTCCTCCTTTTGACTTGTGCATTATTTGGATGTCACGTGCGTGATGGGCTGCTAGTCTTGAGTCTTTAGCTCTGTAGGGTGTCTAAATTATCATTCGAGGATGAATGTTCCCAAGGGGCAGATATTGTAACGCTCGGATTCTAGTAGGCTAGACTAGAGCTAAGTGTGAGGGGGTTAAATAGCCATGAAAGAGGGCAGGGGCCTAAAATACCTTGGGAAGGGTGAAGGAAAACATTTTTCCCTTGATCCACTTGGCAAGGGGCAGTGCCATCGCAGAAGTGACATAGCGATTGGCCAAGTGGAGCCACCATCTCCTAGTGGGTTGTCCCCCTTGCCCTAACTGTTGGAAAAATGGGTGAGCCAGCTCAAGGCTCGCTGGTTGGGTTGGCGCATCGCCAAAGGGACTTCCTTATTGCCAACTTGGCCTACTCCTTGGGGTGAGCTATTGTAATTTTAGGCAGGCCAAAGGTCAACTTGGCGAGTCGTTGAGTGCCCTTGGTGAGCCTCAGCATGTAGCAGTCCTAGAAGTAAGTTAGGGTCTTTAATGTCCTTTCATATTTTTTCCTAATTCGAAGCTAAGTCATTTTATTCCTTAACTAGTAAAGTATATAAGGTTTTTATGCTCAAAATTCCACCAATTAAATCATTCTCCCTAGAACCTAAAAGAAAACCCAAAACTTCATCCTCTCCAAAAGAAATTCTCTCTAGAACTTCAAGGAAGAAGAAGAAGGAAGTTGGAGCTAGGGTTCAAGGAGTAATGTTTTCTTCTCAAATTCATTGGATTTCATTGCTAAGGTATGGTAGTCCTTCATCCATGGATAGCTTTCATCCATGGAACCCCTTGAAAACCCCAATTTCAAATATAGAAATCCCCAAAAGTTAGGGTTTGAATTCAATCCCATGGGTTCCTTTCAAAAGTGGTTCTAATTCTTGAATTATTTTATGTTATGATTGAATTGATGATTTATTATGGTTTTTATGTTGAAATCCCCAAAAACCCATGAAACCCCATATTCCCAAATTATGATCTTGTGATGTGGGTGTGTTGATGAAAGAAGGATATTATGAGATTATGCTTTTAGTAATTGGGTTACTTGAATTATGCTATTATCCATGTCAAATGTAGTGAATTGTAGATGTGTTGATTTGATATGAGCTTTGATCCTTGAAAGGGCAAATTATGATATTATGCATGATTATGAAATCTTTGTATATGCTTTAAGAACACTTTGAGAGTAAAGTGAATATGATTATTATTTAGTTGTTGTGTTGTTGAAAGGTTATTCTCATATACACACTTATGCCTGAATAAGATATGATGTGAAAGGTTTTCTCACTATATGATGATTCTAAGGTTGAAAGGCTTTCTCACCTATTGAATCTATATGAAGACATGGACGGTGAAATGTTATTCTCACGCATGATCTAACGAGCTATCTTATGAATGATGTTAGATTGAGTGTCAAGACATTCTTCCATGAATATGAACTTGAATCAAGACTTAATATGAACTCCGTGGGAATTAATGCTTAGAACTGAGTGGAAATTAGATATAAGATGGGTTCCGTCTATGCTTGTTGAGTCTAAGTTCCCAAAGTATTTCTCACTAGATGGAAACCTTTTACATTAGTTGAGTCCGGGTTTCTACTAGCAATCTCCTAATCCCATAAACTATGTGCCCTCATAGGTATTGAAATAGTGGATCCACCTAAGCTAAGAGTATGGTTCTACCATAGGCAAGTAGAACAACCCTTTTTTGGTGTGGGGTAGACATTGAATTCCATGTTAACTCACAAAATCTATCTCGGTTAAGGCTTATTCCCACTATGACAAAAACAATACGAACAAGAATATGAATTATGAACTATGGTTACTTAAGAAGCTTTACTTAGCATAGGTGAGATTTATGGGGTCTTATTCATGTATTATACATGTATGCATTGAGGGTATTTATGATATGTTCATGTTATGTTATGGTGATCTATATGTTGACTATGCTTATGGCTTATGTTTTTCTACTACTTTCATGATGATGTTCAAACATAGTAAATTGCATGCATTCTACTAAAATGTCCCCTTTAGCATGTTTTCAATGTTTTTATGCATGACTATCATACTTAGTGCATTTTTGTACTAACGCCTACTTTTCCTATATTTTTCCCAAGTGTAGGGTCTGGTTCCCAAGGTGCTAATCATTGTGGATAGAAGCTTGTATTGCTTATTCTTATAGCTTGTTGGTGAGTCCTCAAGATTCGAGGACGGATGTAAATTCTTAGTGGTTCATTTCTTGTACTTCTTTTCAGACTATGTTGTATGGGTAATGTCCCTTTTTCTCATTCTAATATTGTAATAGATGGCTATGTTGAGACTTAGAGTCTAGCCTTCCGCTTTGTTTTATGAAAATTTTAGACTTGAAATGTGTTTTTTACTCCTATAGTTCTATTGCTTATATTATGATATGCTAAGAGGCTGATATGGAGCCTTTCAAGGTACTATGTGCCTTGTTACATCTAGGGGATACCTCTGGGTCGTGACAATGTTACTAATACGATGCTACAACTCCTCTAAATGAAAGGATTGTATGGAGGGATAACTCATGCAGACCTCCATGTTGATATACGGAACTTCGTGAACATTTTTGGTCCATTTTCATTAAAGAACATATCACAAGAATCAGTCTGTCTTAGGTTGTTTCTATTCTCTTTGATGGGTAAATCTACAAAATGGTTGGGTTAATTACCGAGGGACTCCATCACCTCTTGGGATGAATGTACCATAGCCTTCTCTTTGAGATTCTTTTCCTCGTCAAGGATGATGACGCTCAGGGATAGTATCCAAGGTTTCAAATGCTTGGAAGATGAACCCATCCATGGGATATGGCTGAGATTTAAGAAGTTGGTACTTCAATTCCCGACTCACACATTGTCCAACCATGTATTGCAGCATTACTTCTATAGGAGTCTTGACTCAGTGAACAAAGGAGTTGCTGATCAACTTGTTCCCAGAGGTATAATGCAACAACCCTATGAAGTAGCATCTCAACTCCTTGATGGCATAACCAAGATAAATAAACATGGTACACTTGTGAGGACCAAGTGTCTCCTCTCACTTTTAGGATAACAAAATAGCAGATCGAGAAGGATCAAGAGAGAGACCAAAATATGGCCAAAATGATGACCCGGCTAGATATCTTGACGAAAAATGTGATGGGTAGTGGGTTGAAGAGTGTAAATGATGTGGGTGTTGGTGGATTAAACCCTCATGAAGTGTAATTTGAGGCGTTGCACAATAAGGAAGTGAACTTCCTTGCGAATCGAAGAGGAGGTTTTCATCAAAATTATCCAAGGCCGGGTGAAAATCTAGGTTAGAATAGAGATGAGGGATGGAGACACCGTGACAGAGATTGGCGTTATCATAACCCTACTCGGAAGGGAAGAGAGGGTGACAAGGATAGGTAACACCCACCGCATGAGCGTCAAAATCCCAAGGAGTCGAAAAATGTCCGTACAAAAGACATGCTCTCACGCATTCTCAACAAAGTTGAATGGTCAGACAAAGTTTTGAAAGAAATGAAAGAAGATGTCTCTAAATTTAATCAGACAGTCACATCCCATTTAGTGTTAATCAAGCATTTGGAAACACAAATGGGTCATATTTCTTCTCATTTAAACCTAAGGCCAAAAAGGGGCCTACAAAGTGATACCTTGGCAAACCCAAAGAATGATCCTTGAGACTGTATCAACGTCATGCCACGACATTAACTAAGGCGATTCTTGGGAGGCAACCCAAGGTTTTAATTTTTGAAGTTTTGCTTTTTAATAACGGGTGTTGATTTGGCAGGTTGAAAAGGTGAAGGTGTTGGAATATAGGTAGTTTGGCGAGCCAAAATTCCAGTCGGCGACTCGCCAAACAGGTCGGCGAGCCCGACTTGGACCACCGTTGGAATCACTCAGCTTGATGGGAACTTTGTAAAACTCAGTGAACTAAAAGCTCCGTCGGTGACTCGCCGAACAGGTCGGCGAGCCCAACTTGGACCACCGTTGGAATCACCCAGCTTGATGGGGAACTCGGTAAAACTTAGCGAACTAAAAGCTCTATCCTTGACTCGCCAAATAGGTCGGCGAGCCCGTCTTTCTCCACCGTTTGAACCCCCTAAATTGTTGGGAGTCCTGTAAAACTTGGTGAGCCAAAATACCACTCAGTGCATCGCCGAGTGGTTCGGTGGGCATGACTTATACCGCTGAATGGAGCGGGAAATGAAAGGTTTTAAAGGCCAAACGGTTTAAAATTTCAAAATCCTTCATCTTCTGCCATTTTTAACCCCCGTACTCTCTCAACCTATGGTAGATCTTTTGTATTTTTGTGTTTTTACTCTCATATTGTGTGAAATCTTTGCTTGGGATTGTGGAACTTTTCTGCCTAGCTTTACAAATCTCATTTTTGGCATAAAAGGTTTGTTTTTTTTTCGAACCCCAAATTGAACCTGAATGCAAATAAGTAAATTGTTGTTGATAATTGTTGGGTAATATAATTTTGTCTAGACCCAACACATTTTCATTGCAACCCAACAATTGATTCCTGTGTTGCGCTTGTTTAAAATCGAGTCTAAATTGTAGGGTTTCAATGAAAATGTGTTGGGTCTAGAAGGGTGAAGTCTGAGTAACCATAGATTGTGCTAAATGTCAGATTTTTCCTAACGATGGAGTGGTTGACATCATTCTTAAAGGCAAAAGACGTCAAATGGCTAATTTTTACCAAATCAGGGGAAGTATGAGTACCCCGAGAACATGGATAGTATGGGTCTTGATTGAATTTCATAGTGTATATGCTTAATTTTGTTTCGTGGGTTGCAGGTTGAATTTTGAAGAATGGGGTGAAAATTGGCACGTTGGGCCATTTGGCGCGCCAATTCGTGCTCGCCGAATGGTTCGATGGTTCGCCAAACACCCCCTAGACCGCCCTTAATTTCCTTGAATTGGTGAGTTTGAGTCTTTAACATTTGGCGATATGCCTGAGATCGCTGATTTCACTCGGCAAAACTTGATACGCTCAAATTACACCTCCCTAAAGAAGCATAAGTGATCGCTATCAAGTAAAGAATCCAACTTGTAGGTTGGGGTCGATCCCACGAGAAATATGGTTTAGACTTAAACTTAACCGACGAATATATTCATTTAGTCAATGTATTTCCGAAAATAAGTAATTAAAGGAGGGGGGGGATTTGTGAAACAAATTCAGGAAATTATGTAAGTATTCAATGAGAAAGATTCAAACTTTATTTGTTATCAAAATGAGAAAGTAACTAGGGTGTACGTGTTCCCCATAAGCTCATAACGGGGTAATCCTAGTAATAGCAATCATTTCCTAGTGTATTGCATGCAAAGTGATAAGTTAGGTATCTCTAATTCCCTGGTCCAGCAACTAGAGAATTTCACCCCGCACCTTGGTCCGACTACGTGTGTATAATTTACTAACCCTTACCTTTACCTCATATTAGGCATCACATCGCTGTATGGCTTAGTTTTCACCCTCCCCCAAATCGACATTAGACTATTAGATAGTATCACACTAAATCTATGTTGATAATTCTTTTCTTATTAACTACCTCCTTGGTCCGGCAAGTAGCAACAAGGCGAGTTCTAACGCGTGCACTCGTTAAAAAGACTTCTAAACGAAAGAATTATCAATGCATACAACAACACTATTCAAGAATTGCTTAATTACTATTCATACGTTGTTAATCGCTCATGGTTCCCACAACCCTAGTTATGGATTTAGTTATCCATAGTAGCAAGAACACAATTCATATTTTTAGATGAAGAAATCATGAACTTACGTAATGAGAATGATAAACCCAGAATTTTAACTTGAATTTTCAAACCAAAATCTTCAAAAGGAACTTAGGAAATTAAGAATTGCTAAAGTTGTAAATTAATGTCCAAACTCAAGAACAATAATAAAAGTAATAAAGTTTAACCCCCAAAAATGAGGTTTACATGCCCTATATATAGAAAAATAAGTTCTAACTAAAAAGGAAATAAAATTGGGAAATAATGTTTCAGGACGCGGTTTCGATCGACGATACTGACTTGCGGACCGTGGATTGATCTAGGGTCCGTAGGTTCCTTCAATGACTCAGGACTTAGACAAATTTATAACTTCAAAATCTTCAAATCTCTGATCCAAACGACGGATCACCAGTATGGACCGTGGATTGATCTACGGTCCATGGATCCTCCTCCATAGCTCCATACTTAGAATATTCAAAATTAGGTACTGGAACCCCTCTCTGAATCATTGGACGGATTAGTAGAACGGTCCGTAGATCAATCTACAATCCGTCGATTACAACCGTGGTTCCACACTTGGTCAAAGATTCCCTGATCTTCCTCCATGCCTTGCTAGTCCATCTACGATTATCATCTACAAAACGTGAATGGACCTACGGTCCGTGAATCACATCCGTAGATGGGTTTTTCTGTACATTCCTTAGTTATGTCTCTCAACTTTCGCGTTCAAACTTATTTCCTGAAAACATGATAAAAACACATTAACACTAATACAAAATGGCTCTAGACACACACAACTCTTAAGTGAAATGTATTAAAAATATCATAAACTCACGGTATATCAACACCCTCAACTTAAATTCGTTGTTTGTCCTCAAGTGACATACTAAGACTCTAACCGACACTTGTATAGAAGCAAGCAATTCATGGACAACCAATCACATGGCCCTCTACCCCGACTCTCTTTATTAGTGCAAATCTTTTCTCTCAAACTCAACAAGCTAACTTGTGTGAATCCAAACATGACAAAGATTGACCAACCAACAGACAACATACACACAACATACATTGTTTTACTATCACCAAGGTACCAACTTTCCAACAATGTAACTGGTGCCCTTACATCAAATGAAATCCCTTTTTCAAACAATGAATATGATTTTGAGTACGAGGATTCATTCAACACTCACACTCAGAAGTAACTTCAAGTACAGTTAGTGCTCAATACCATAGGCTTGCCCTTATTTTCACTGCTTAGACTCTCCAAACTAGTTTCTAGGATCACTATAGGACTTTATTGGCTTGTAACGTAGGCTCAAGGTTAGTGTGGTACATTTGGATACTCTTTAGTGACTTTCTTCCCTTCTAGACATTACATTTGGCTTTCTACCTCTTTTTGCCCTATTCTTGACATCCTACCATTTTACCTTCTTTCCCTTGATTCTCTTCAACCATGGATGTGACTTTAGACTTTGTAGCTCTTTATTTTTTCACTTTCTTCTTTTTCTTAAGTTTATTCTTTTCTTTCTCTTTCAACACTTTTGTTTGCCTTCTTTTGCATAAAGTCACATTCTCTCCTCTCTTTTCTTTTTTCCTTTTTTTTTCAACACCAAACTCTATCCATACCCATTTTTCTTTTGGTTTCCTCTTTCATAGTAACCCTCAACTTATGGATTTTCCATTGGTTGAAGTACACAATACCCGATGTCGGATCAGGGCTAAGATTGAGGTCACTTTTTTTTACATTAGCCACCCTCAACTTAGGCTTTTGGCCTAAGTCGAGGTGCACATGTCTAAGGAGGGACCGGGGCCAACACAATAGATTATGGGAAGGTGAGTTAGGGGGTTAGAAAGAATTGGTCTAATTTAGGCTCAAAGCATCTGGATCAAAGGGAGCATTTATTTCTTTTGGTCGGATTCTTTTTAGGCAATTTGTGGACTTATCAAAACAAGGGCGTATGATCACTTCCTAGCCTCTAGAATAGATTGTATTAGCAGGACTAATCGGGCAAGTTCTAGATTGGAACAAATACTGTTTGAACAATTGACTATTCTTACACACTCTTGGCACATAGTTTCATTATCAGATTACCCAGTTCAAGTTTTAGCTTAAGTCATGCCATCAAGTTGGTTCATTATCTTGTCACACTCAGAGCCAACACAGTCAACTCGTTCTAGCCTACAAATTTTAGCACATATCAAAAATTTTGGACGGGTATCATTTTTTCAATAAACTTTTACCATCATGCTTCATTCTTTCTCATGCTTCTACACATACAATCCTAACACATGCCGATTCAATAGAAATTAAGTAGTCTCTTTGGGGGAAAAGAACACAGGAAAGAAAACCCCAAGAGAGGATTATAAGTCGGGTTACTCAGACTTCACCCTATCACTCACAATCCATTTACCCCACCCCCAACAAAAATAAGTGCAATTTCCTCAATGCTTACAAACACAGTAGAAAGTAATGGATTGGGTGAAGCAAACCTGTGGCGCATAGCGCCGAAGACTCATCAACAAGCGGGTGGGTCTGGTTTCCTGGAGCCCGCTAGATCAACACTTGGGTCACCCTCAGTAGTGCCCGCATCTCTCATCTCAGCACCATCAGTAATGCTAACATCAACTCTCGTTGCACCATCAATAGTGCTCACGTTGCTAGAGGCACCCACACTTGGACAAATTTAGGATACATACCTGGGATCTACGGACACCATTCACGGTCCGTGGATTGACCCACGGACCGTTAATGGGGTCCGTAGACCTCTGCATAGTCCTTTTTCTGCAGATTTTTCTTTTCATCCCTACACATGTAGCAACCGTTAGGCCTCTTTTTTTTACAATTTCTGGACACTCTTTAGACACAAACCCTATGTTATATCTAGCCACCACTAATACAGAAAATAAAACACCTATCTAAAGGATTACAAAAATTCAAATAAACGAAGAAAACTCCTAAAAATCGAAAAGAAAACCTATAGTTGGCTAGATTTTACATCTTGAGTTTCCTCCCAAGAAGTGCTTGATTTAACGTTGCGGCATGACAAAGGCCCCTTGATTACTCAGACTTCATCAAGATGCCATGCCTCTATCACTGCATTTATACTCTCAGAATTTCCCATGTAGCTTTTTATCCTCAGTTGGTCAGCTTTGAACCTTCTCCCACTCTATTTCTCTAGCTCAACCACTCCATGTGGGGACACTTGGGTCACTATGAATGGTATAGTCCACTGGGACTTGGATCTGCCCGATAAACAGCACAACCTTGATTTATAAAACAACACCAGATCACCAGGAGCTAGTTTGCGCTTTTCTGTCTTTTGAGCATGGCGCTTCTTCTCCGTGTGCAAGGCTGCACCTAACTTCTCCTTACTAAGCACTTCTTCTGAAAGTGTGACTCACCACTGATACCGATTTAAGATCACTTTCCTGCTTTATAGACTTACAGACGTTAAAGGTCACCTCCTTCTTATTCAGTCGGAAGTTCATCTGCCCTCTCTCCATATCGACTAAGGCACGCCTAGTAGCAAGGAATGGTCTCCCTAAGATGATGGGGACCTCGAAGTCAGCCTCGCAATCAATTATAACAAAGTTTGTCAGAAAAATGAACGGCCCCACTTTCACAAGGACATCTTGAAGCACTCCAATGAGCTTTTTCACAGTTCTATCAGCCATAAGTAAATGCATCGTAGTTGAATTTGGAGCTCCTAAACCCAACTTCTTATAAATCGACAATGGCATCAAGTTAATGCTGGCACCCAAATCACACAAAGCTTTCGCAAAGTGCATTTTACCGATGGTGCATGAAATAGTGAAAGCTCTAGGATCCTTTTTCTTTTGAACTAGAGACCTCGTAGAAATGGCACTGCAATGCTGCAACCTCTCATCATTCTCAAAACTGATAGCCCTCTTTTTGGTCACCAAGTCCTTCATGAACTTTGCATACCCAGACATTTTCTCCAAAGCTTCTATCAAAGGGACTTTGATGGAAAGTTGTTTCAACATAGTTATGAACCTGTGGTACTTTCCTTCTTCAGCCTTCTGCACTAACCTCTGTGGGAAAGGAGGTGGAGGTCTAGGCATGGGAACAACCTTTTGGGCTATCTTTGCTTCTTTCTTTGTGGCATTTTTAGTCTCTTCAGTAACCTCAATCTCATCACCATCTGTTTCTACCACTTTTTCTACATCGGATGGCATGGGGGGATCTATAGTCTACTTTCCTCCGCGATTCGTGATTGCCATACAGTGCCTATCATTCTTCGGATTCTGGATGGTGTTGCTGGGAAACATGCTCAGATGGTGTGTATTCACAGTAGCAGACAACTGACTAAACTGTTACTCAAGTTGCTTTATTGACACTGCATGGGCATTAACTTTCTGGCCAATTTCGGACAACTTAGTGCGCCTCTCTTTCACATTCTGATCAGTAGTGTCAAACTTTTTCAACATCTTTTGCATCATCTCCTCAACGCGCGACATATTACCCCCAATTTCCCTATTGCCAAATTCCCTGTTCCTAGGAGGGAGTAGGGCCCAACTCTCTCATTCCTGTTACCATAGTCGTTTCGGTTATAGTTGTTGTCGCGATTGTAGTTCCCTTCCCGGACATATTGACCCTCTCGGTTGTAGTTGTCATAGTTCCAACCGTGGTTTCCTTGACCTTGGCACCAATTATCTGTATTGGAACCTTGGGCATTTGGTCGGAAAACCCCCGTCTGATCATTCACCGCATAAGTATCTTTTTCATAGTAACACTCCTCGATCGGTGGTGGATCTCTAGTCAAATAATTCACAGCATTTACCTTTTCTGCACCTCTGCTCACATGCTTCAACACCAACCCTAGTTCGGTCCTCATCTGAGCCATCTCCTCCATAATTTCATCTACCGACTGGTTGTTTGTAGCTTGAACGGTAAACATGTTTCTCCCAGTATCCGACTTTCTAGTGCTCCAAGCTCTATTGTTCTGAGAGATCTTCTCTAGTTTTTTCGCAATTTTTCAAAAGTGCACTCACAATATGAACCCCCAGTGATAGTATCAAGCACTGCCTTACTGTTGTCATCTTGACCTCGGTAGAAATACTCTTTTAGCGATTCATCATCAATACGGTGATTCGGAACACCTCTTATGAAAGTAGTGAACCTGTCCCAAGAACTACTCACAGACTCTCTAGGTAGTGCTGCAAAATTGTTGAGTTTATCTTTGTGGTTTAGCATCTTTGACACTCTATTTTACTCAAAAATATATATAAAAGAAAAAATGACTAAGTTTTCAAAAAATTGATTGAACTTATGGTTTAAGAGAAATCGAATTTCCAAAAGAATAGTGTTGCCACTTAATTTTTTAAGTAAAAAAAAAAAGAAAAAACTCAAGGTTTTCAAAAGACTCAAACAGATCAAATCAATTGAAAAATGGTTCGAGTTCAATGTACATTCTGAGAAGATGTTAGGCCCTCGAAATGTCCGCTAACTTGCGGTTGACCGGCGATTTGACTAAAATGGGTTTGACTAAGTTTGAGAAAAAAAATATTAACTAAATAAGAAAAAGTCATTTTTTTTTATTTTTTTTATATATTATCATTTTATTATTATTATTTTAATTATCTTAAGGGGGAAATGAACTAAAGGGGGATCATTCTAGTGGGAAGTAACTTAAGTGTTGACACTACTAATGTCAAAGTAGAGCTGAGTAATAAATAATATATTTTTTAACTTTTGAATATAAAGAGAAACAACTACCTTCGGGAAATTAATTAAATTAAACCAAAGATGAAATAAATTGTCAGTTGATACAATAATAGATAAGAAGTGAGGAAAGAAATATCAAATTTGGTCCTTTGGCCAAAATTCCCGAATCTTGAAACTGTTCTAAGTCTAAAGTTGCCGAAATAATGCGTTCTAGCCCATTTTTTCTGCCATATAGACATGTTGTATATTATTTAAGGCTTTAGGCCCATTTCGCCTTTGAGATTATGTATACCCTGAGCGTATACCCTCATATACGGATCGTATTTCATGTCCATTTCCTTGTATATCCACTTTGATTTGTATTTTTTCATCGAACGTGTATTCTTGCATCTTTTGAGACATGTTCATTAGTTTTAAAGGGGGTGGCCGACTCAAAAATAAAGGTTTGGGCCTTTATGTCTCTCTCGAAATGCAAGGAAAAATATGGGAGTTCATGGTGAACTCGGGCAGATTTCACATGCAAACGAAATAAAAGGAAAAGAGGTAATACAATCCAGCCAACATAATATAAAAAATAAAATAAGCTCATTAACTGGAAAGTAGCCATTAACTTGAGAAAAAATAAATAGAAGAAGCAAATTAACATACAATCTTGCCCAAGGGAATCCCACATAGGCACACCAAACAGTAACAGTAAGTGGCAAAAATATTCATTATCACATATTTTGGAATTAAAAGATAAGGACATGACATGCCCACTATCCTAATCCACATTTTGAAACAATAATTAGACAGGACTAATTATTAAAATTATGCAAATTATCTTAAAAACAATAATTATTAAAACGTATCAACTTATGTCACTAAATAGTATTCAAAGCACTAGAGAGATGTATACAACGATTAAATTAAAAGATATATGAAAAGATAGTTAAGGAACACATTGCTTGACTTATTCCAAGTCGAATCACATTTACACGATAATACGACAAACTACAAATTGTAAAGGAGCATACTAAAAACAAAAATGAATACTTAGAATTGGAAAAAAATGACTAACATGCTATTATTAATATTCACTTTTAGCCATATAAATACACTCACATTTCACATGCTTGGACTACCACTATAACATGAGGAATTATTCATTTAGCATGTAAACCAAATACAAAGCCCTAAACAATTAATGACAAAGAAGCATTTTAAACAATTTATGAATAACAGTGATCAAAACACATGATTTTAGAGCAACAAACACATCATTTAAGTGATAGTATTATCTAAATTCAACAAAGTATTACAGATAGGAATATATACTCCAAATGCACATACTTATAAGAAATCAAGACCTTTTAATCAAGTCAAGCTTCATAGACATAAAAAGATTTGAAAATATGAGCAGGCCAACATGTCGATATGATCAGAAAAGGAGGATAGGCAACGACTATGAAAGAAAACAAGAGCTGGAGCAAGCTAAAAATCTAGAATAAAGAAAAGAAAAGAAAGGCATAACCTCATATTTTATAAGTTCAACCACAAATGGATGAACATTTTCAACTGAAAATTTAGGCATATAGAAACATAAATTCAATTCGAACAAAACCTGATTAGCAGCAGAACGATGAGTAGGTTTAAAAACAAAAAAAAAAATGAGTTACTACATCAGCAAGTCATAGATGCAATAACAGACAAGTTCCACTTTGATTAGTTAAAAATTTTCCCTCTATTTCGAAAAGGAGACATCTTTAACGGACCAAGACAAGAGTGAAAATGAAAGCAACTAAGGTATTTCAACCCACTTGACCGGCACCAAACTAAACAAGCAATCAAAACCATGAAAACGGAGCAAATAAATGCGAAAACAAGGAGAAAACTGGAGTTTTCAGCTTAAGAACTCTTAGGTTTAGACTTACACGAAATACATATTCTACATTTCAAACCAAAATACATCAACATCAGCCAAAACGACCAATTTTAGATATCAGTAATAGGCCAAACAAAAGAACAGGTGCATTCAAAACGAAGAAAAAAGGGCTTTCATTTACAATCAAAGGCTGACTAAAGTGAGTTATAATCATAAAGGAATTTCACCTTATCCAGGGCAGCAAACGGAGATAGCAACAAGCAAGAGCGAGCTTCCACAACCACAAAAAGAACTCCGACGAACTTAGACGAACAAAATCAAAAGAAGACGAGAGCAAGGACTAAACAAAATTTGGGTTCCCGGTCTCTCTAGGGTTTTGAGAACTATATGATTTTAAATTTGTTTCTTCCTGTCTAATGCTAGCCAATTCTTAATATTTTCTCCCAAATCTTTTCCTCCCCCAATAGTGAATCAAAAGCAACATATATATAAGGGAAATTAGGGTTCCAAAGTTGGGAGGAAACGAATGAAAAAATCGATGAGAAGTCCCCATTCGAAATTCAAAATCCAAAATCCTTTCACCAATTCGGACAAACATCCTTTCCCTGCGATTTCAACCCATTCCGAAAGAGGAAGGGCAAATTGACGCTTGAGATCGATCGATTGTCCTTGTGCGCGACGTGGCCTCATCGCGCGACTGTTGTAGGTGCCTTTTTGCTGCTACTGTTGCTGCGATTTGGAGATAGAGACGTTGGAGGAAGAAAATAAAAATTGCAGGGCGCATCCAAGGCATGAGTTTGACGCTAGAAACATCTGGGAATCTCTTATGGCCTCTTTGTTTAAGAGAAGGATTGGGCCGGGTTAAGGGGATTATGGGATAGGTAGTTGGTACCTCAGTTGTATGCATGTAATGTGTGGGTATTGTATTGTCGTATGTATAGGAATGGGCTGGATTATCGTTGTTGCTGGAAATTGGGATGAGCTAATGGAATGGGCTGGGAATGGGAAAGAAAGGGTCGGTTTGGTATTGTTTCTGTTGTATTGTTGTATTGTAATGGGCTGTTGGGATTTTGAGGCAACAATGGACTGCTGGAGAAAGAATTGGGCCCAATTGATTGCAATTATTGCCAACCAAAGTTTGAGGGATAGCTAAATTGATTTAGTTAGTTCATTCGGCTAAAATTAAATAAAAAGAATTAATATTAATTAATTAATGAGCTTCTTAATTTTAACAAAATAAAATAATTAATTAAATTATAAACTAATTAATTTAAAAATATAAACTATTACTTAAACCAAACTAATTGACAAAATATTTAACCAAAACTAAAATCATTTTGAGACAATTTCGAATATTCATAAAATATACTAATTATATACATAATTATTTAAAACATATATATTATTTGAAAAAATGTTTTGAATTTTACAAAGTTCATTATTTCAAATCGTTTGAAATTTAAGAAGCTCGATGATTAATATATATTCTAGAGGTTCAAAATTGGGTGGCAACAATTGTCCCTTGTTTGACTTGGATTGATGAAAGAAATCTGAGGAAAAAGAAATTGACGAATCTAATTTTGACCGACCACATCTTCATCTTTTATAAGGAATTTTTGGTACGAACTTTAGGAATTATGGCCGAATCCCGAAAATGGGTTTCCTACATATCTCAGGCTATATGAGAATTTAGGCCACTTGTAGTTCGATACGCTTGATTTAGCACATGATTAAGAAAGAATTCATAAGTCAACCCGATATTGAATTATGAAGAGATCGAAATGTTGGAGAATAGGATTTAAGAGCGAATGTTGGAATACAGGTGAGTTTTCAACATTGAGCTCGCCTACATATTCCTTAACCTGGAGAATCAGGCTGTTTGTAGTTTGACTCGATCGGTTGAAAAAGAAATATCTTATGCTAAGATAACCTTCGGTTAAGAAGAGTGACAAAATAAGTCGAGTATGAAAATGAGGGTTGCAATCTCTTATCCATGAATGTGGCATGCTTAACACGCATAAACAAGAGCTTGGACGGACATAATTTTCAAATCTCTTGGCGCATTGTCACTCTGATTGGAAAGCTGCTTTCAGTAGAGACCAAAAATTTTCGGATGCAAAACTGAAACCGACAAACCCAAAGAAAATCCACATGCCTTCTGATAGGGGTGTAGTTTGATTGTGGTGGAAGTCACTCCTCTGCTCGTATCCTAAGAGTTTGGCACTCCTCTTTGGACTATGTTCCAGTTCACTGCTAAGAAAAATTTTCACGTTGTGCTGCATCTCTTTTGATGTCGTCCTTACCTGTGGTTTGTTTTGAAAATTCATCCTCTTGGATGCTCTCGACAAAGATTGAGATAAAACTCATTAGCATAAAAGTGCAATTTAAATGGAGAGATAGTGTCTTTTACCGTGTTGACACTTAATTGCTCTTCTTGAACATTTGACGTCAACCCCATCGGGTTTGACATAAAGCAAATAAAGCTTGTGTCTCATAGCTGCAATATAATCTTCAATATACTCTTCCTTTGATGTCAAAGCGATAAAATAAACTGATGTAATATGTTGACGGTTCTCTTGATGTCGTTGTTGATGGTTTTCTTGAAACATTTTTGCAAATGACAATGATGCGGTCAATGTTGATTTCCTTTTGATGGGTAAATCTTTCTCTTACGATGCATAGCTCCTTCTCTTACTTGCATGACTTCTTTTCTCTTGCGATGCATGACTATTTTTTCTTGCAATGTGTGATTCCTTCTCTTGCTATGCATGAATCTTGCTCTTGCTATGCATGACTTCTCTACGACGCATGACTTCTTTCTCATGCTATGCATGATTTCTCCGTGATGTATGACTTCTCCACGATGCATGACTTCTTTCTCTTGCTATGCATGACTTCTCCGCGATGCATGACTTCTCTGCGATGAATGACTTCTTTCTCTTGCTATGCATGAATCTTCTCTATGATGCATGACTTATTTCTCTTGGTATGCATGATTCCTCTGCGATGTGTGACTTCTCCGCAATGCATGACTCCTTTCTGTTGCTATGCATGGCTTCTCCGCGATGGATGAATCATTTCTCTTGCTATGCATGACTTTCTTCTCTTGCTATGCATGATTTCTTGCTCTTGCAATGCATGATTTCCTTCGATGATGCCTCCCTGATACCAAACGAAGATAATGCTTCACCGAGCAACATATGTGATCTTCTAAGTATCTTTTGGATGGTGATATCGTCTCAATCAACAATATAAATAAAATTGACTCTCAGAGTAACGGTATCATCTTATTTGACAATACGATATAAATGATTCTCCAAATAGTGGTATCATCTCAATTGACAATACGATATTAATAACCTTCAAGGTAAGAATATTATCATATCTGATAATGTAATGCGGATAAACGTCCTCTAGGTATCTTTAGTTGCTAGAAAACAAATAAAATTTCTTTCATCGAGGCTTTCATTTGTTCCATCTCTGAACATTATTGCATGTTCATTATGGACCTCTCCTTGTCAAGAATCGAATGAAATAATGCTACTAATATTCCCAAATCTTTTATATAAGAAACATAAAATATTTCTTGTATCCACATAAAAATTATTAATTTTGGGGAGTTCCTCTCCCTTTCAACTTCTCCATATTTATTGAATAGAGGAATATGCTAATCTTGAGGGGAGATTATAGACGTGCATCCATAGAAAATTTGTTAGTTTAAAAATCAACTGATATGTGTCGATCTCTTCGACTACCTACTCCTTTTCTTGCTATAACCGGTTGATTTCTCTGATCTCCCGCCTTTTGATAGATAAGACAAAATACTTTTTATGCAGAAAATAATTAAAACATAGAGGAAAAGATTTTAAGAAAAAATAAATATTCAAAAAGAAATATTTGGAAAAGGACGGTGCCAAGTGTCATGTCACGTCGAGCTTTAGCGAACGCCTTTGGAGTTGACGTCTCGAGGTCTATCTGATTACTCGTTGGGACGTATTCAAAGTCATTCCAAACTTCAGATGAACCTTATGGAAATTTTTGAGATCATCATCAAAAACTTCTGTCCCATGTAAATATCTTGGCGCATGATATACCAGGAGTTTACGGTATTTCTAATACATTTCACTTACAAGTTGTGTGTGTCTAGGGCCTTTTTGTATTGGCTTTTATCGTATTTTGCAGGAAAGATGTTCAGGACAGAAGTATAGAGATAGCTGAAAGAAATGTAGAAAAAGGGCATTCACGGAGGTGATCTATGGACCGTAGGTCCATTGACGGTCCGTAGGTAATGACCGTAGATCAGCAAGCAAGGCATGAAAGACAAATCAGGGTAATCTGACCAAGTGTGAAACCACGGTGGCCATTAACGGTCCATAGATTGATCTACGGACCGTACTGATTGATTCGTTGATTGATACTGTGAGGGTTCCAGTACCTGATTTTTTGAAGATTCTAAGTTTGGAGCTACAAAGGGGATTGACGGACCGTAGATCAATCTACGGTCCGTACTGCAAGTCAGTAGTTTGCTTCAGAGAAGCAGATTTTTGGAAGCTAAAGTATTTTCTAAGTCCTGGCTGACGGAAGGGACTTACGGACCGTAGATCCATTGATGGTCCGTAAGTCAATCTCATGGAATGATGACGCGTGCCTGAACAAACTTTCCTTAATTTGTTTTCCTTTTAATTTAGGATTTGTTTTCTATAAATAGGGCATGTAAACCTCAGTTTTGAGGGTTAGACATTATTATTCTAGTTTTATTTTGTGACTTGGGAGATTAATTGGAAAACCTAACAATTATTGATTTCCTAAGTTCGTTTTGAAGATTTTGGCTTTGTAATTCAAGTTGAATGTTACGTAAGTTCATGATTTCTTCATCTAAAACTATGAATTGTGTTCTTGCTAATATGGGTAACTAAATCCACAACTAGGGTTGTGGGAACCATGAGCGGTTAACAACGTATGAATAGTAAATAAGCAATTCTTGAATTGTGTTTTGCATGCATTGATAATTCTTTCATTTAGAAGTTTTTTTAACGGTGGCCAACGTTAGAACTTGCTTTGTTACTACTTGCCTGACCAAGGAGGTAATTAACGAGAAAAAAATTACCAACATAGATTTAGTATGATACCTCTAATAGGCTAGTTTCGATTGGTGCATGGTAATAACTAAGCTAAACATCGATTATGATGTCTAATATGAGGTAGAGGTAAGGGTTAGTAAATTATACACACGTAGAGCGGACCAAGGTGCAGGGTGAAATTCTCTAGATGCCGGACCAAGGATGTAGAGATACCTAACTTATCACTTTGCATGTAATACACTAGGAAAGGATTGTTGTTACTAGGATTACTGCATTATGAGCTTGTAGGGAACATGTATACCCTAGTTATTCCTCTCATCTTGATAACAACCAAAGTTGAGTTTTGATTACTGATTACTTATTAAATTCTTATTATTTGGTTCACATAAACAGAACCCCCCCCTTTAATTACCTGTTTCTGGAAGTGATTTGACTAATCGAATATAATTGTTGGTTAAAGTAAAGTCTAAACAATTTTCCTCGTGGGATCGACCCTAACCTACAAGTTGGGTTCTTTACTTGATAACGATCGCTTATACTTTGTAGGGAAGTGTAATTTGAGAGTATCAAATTTTGGCGCCGCTGCTGGGGAATTTTGCTTTTAGATTTATTTTAACTACATCATTGAACGTTAGTCAAATATTTCCTAATTTTACTTTTTCTTTTTCTTTTTGTCTCTCTCAGATTCTGACTCTAGTGTATACCAAGTACACGGAGCTAGGGCGAACCACTTACTTCGTACGATCCAGAGTTGAACAGAACTTTGCGAAGAATGAACAATCAAGGATTTCCAGTTAATCCTATCGAAGTAAATCTTGGTGATGCGGTTGAGTTACAACAGCCAAGAGTAGTTGGTGAGGAAAACCGAGGTCTAGCTGAAAATCAATTGGGAGATGCAGTGCGGGTGCATGGTCTACCAGGCCCACGTTAACATGACAACTATCGGGGCAACATCAATATAGCAGACTCCTGATGGACCTATTGTCCTACCTCCTCTACCTCCAGGGCACATATTTGTGGTGACTAGTAGTTTGATGCAGATGCTTACAGCAATAAGCTTATTCTCAGGATCGCCATCGGAGGATCCACATGCTCACTTAGCCAAGCTAAGGGTGGTTTGCAAAAGTTGTGTAGGTAGACCAGACTTGGATATGGATGTCATTGAATTACGAGTGTTTCCTCTGTCACTGACAAGCGATGCTGCAGTATGGTTCACTGAGCTTCCTTATAACTCAATATTTACATGGGACCAACTGGCTGAGGTGTTCCGAGCAAAGTACTATCTAGTGTCCAAGAAGCTCAATCACAAAGATAGGGTCAATTTTGTAGCATTACCTGGAGAGTCTGTGAGCAGCTCTTGGGACAGATTCACTGCATTCGTAAAAGGTGTTCCAAATCACCGTATTGATGATGAGTTGCTAAAGGAATATTTCTATCGAGAACAGGATAATAACAATAAAGCAGTACTTGACACTATTGTTGGAGGTTCATATGGTGATAGTACATATGCACAAATTGCTGAAAAACTAGAGAGGATCTCTCACAACAATAAAGCATGGAGCACTAGGAGGTCAGATACTGGGAGAAACACATTTGCCATTCATAATACAACTATCAACTCTGTAGATGATATTCGTGAGGAGATGGCCCAGATGAGGAAAGAGTTGGGGTTGGTATTAAAGCATGTAAGCGGAGGAGCAGAAAAGGTAAATGTTGTGAACTACTTAACTAGAACTCCACCACCAGTTGAGGAGTGCTACTATGAAGAGGATGCTTATGTTGTGAATGATCAGACGGGGGGGGGGGGGGGGGGTGCCCAAGGATCCAACACGGAAAATTGGCGCCAAGGTCAAGGGAACCAAGGTCGGAACTATGGAAATTACAACCGAAAAGGTCACTATGTCCGGGATGGGAACTTCAATCGCGACAACAACTATAACAGGAACAACTATGACAACAAAAACAATCGGGTTGGACCTTATGTTCCTCCTCAAAATCGAGAATCTGGTGCTAGGGAAGCTGGAGGTAATATGGCGCGTATTGAAGATATGATGCAGAAGATGATGAGAAGGTTTGATGCACCTGATGAGAATGTGAGAGAGATGAGAAACGACTTGTCTAGTATTGGTCAACAGGTTGATGCCCAATGCAGTGTCAATAAAGCATCTAGAGCAGCAGATAACTCAGTTGTCTACTACAGTGAACCCGCGTCAACCTGGCACTCTTCCTAGCAACACCATCCAGAATCCAAAGAATGATGGTCATTGTATGGCAATTACTACTCGAGGGGGTAAGCAAACCATAGATCCGCCTATGCCGTTTGTGGTGGATGCTGAGATTAGAAAAGAAAATGATGTGGTGGAAGTTAGAGAAGAGTCTGAGACTGCGACAGAGCAAGAAGCGGAGATATCTCAGAAAGTGGTCTTCATACCTAGACCTACACCACCTTTTCCACAGAGGTTAGTGAAGAAGACTGAAGATGGTAAATATCGCAGGTTTATCACCATGTTGAAGCAGCTTTCTATCAATGTTCCTTTGATAGAAGCCTTGGAGCAAATGCCTGGGTATGTAAAGTTTATGAAAGATATGGTGACAAAGAAAAGGTCTGTGAGTTATGAAGATGATGATAAATTGCAGCATTGTAGCGCTATTCCTACAAGATCTCTGGTGCAGAAGAAGGAAGACCCTGGTGCTTTCACGATCCCATGTACTATAAGGTTGTTACACTTTGCTAAGGCATTGTGTTATCTTGTTGCTAGCATCAACCTCATACCCTTGTCTATTTACAAGAAATTGGGTGTAGGGGACCCAAAGCCCACTGCAATTTGGTTACTAATGGTCGATCGAACTGTGAAGAGGCCCATTGGTGTACTCCATGATGTGCTAGTGAAAGTAGAGTCTTTCATCTTTCCGGCGGATTTTGTGATTCTTGACTGTGAGGTTGATTTTGAGGTTCCCATCATCCTTGGGAGACTATCTCTTGCCACAGGGCGTGCGCTGGTTGATATAGAAAAGAGACAGATGAAGTTCAGACTGAACAATGAAGAAGCAACTTTCAATATCTGTAGGTCTATAAAGCAGAGTGGTGAGCTCCAAACACTATCTGCTATAACTTAAGATGGAGAGTGGGACAAAAGTGCAAATTGAAGAGCTTCTAGGTGTTGAGGCACTAGCAACAGTTATGATGAATTTCGATAGTGATAGCATTGAAGAGTATGATGAATTGGTAGCCGCACTCGATAGGTGTGAATACCGGCCCAAACCAAAGAACTATGAATTAGACATGAAGAATTGCGAGTCCCCACCCGCAAGACCATCTATTGTAGATGCACCGAAATTGGAGCTTAAGGCTCTACCACCGCATTTTAGGTATGTATACTTGGGCAAAGATAATACTTTGCCGGTCATCATTGCGGCAGATTTGAATGCGAGACAAGTAGAGTGCTTGGTGACTATGTTAAAAAGGTTCAAGCGAGCTATTGGGTGGACTATTGCGGATATTATTGGGATTCCTCCCGGTATTTGCTCTCATAAAATCCAACTTATGCCAGATCATAAGCCCAGTATCGAGCACCAGAGAAAATTAAATCCACCCATGCAAGAAGTAGTTAAAAAGGAGATCACCAAGTGGCTGGATGCGGGAGTTATTTATCCCATTGCAAATAGTAGTTGGGTATGTCATGTGCAGTGTGTTTCTAAAAAAGGAAGTATGACTGTGATTCCAAATGAAAGAAATGAGCTTGTTCCAATGAGGCCCGTTACTGGATGGAGAGTTTGTATGGATTACCAGAAGTTGAATGCGTGGACAGAAAAGGACCACCTTCCTATGCCATTCATGGACCAGATGTTGGATAGACTTGAAGGAAAGGGTTGGTATTGCTTTCTTGATGGGTATTCGGGCTACAACCAAATTTCTATAGCTCCAGAAGACTAAGAGAAGACCACCTTCACTTGCCCATATGGGACTTTTGCTTTCAAACGGATGCCATTTGGGTTGTGCAATGCTCCCGCAACCTTCCAACGCTGTATGATGTCGATATTTTCTGATATGGTGGGGGACACTATTGAAGTGTTCATGGATGATTTTTCAGTTGTAGGAGACTCTTTTTATCATTGTCTAGATCATTTGGCCGACGTGCTTAAAAGGTGCGAAAACTGCAACTTGGTGCTGAATTGGGAGAAGTGTCATTTCATGGTTAAAGAAGGTATAGTGCTGGGCTACCGAATTTCTGAGAAAGGTATTGAGGTTGATAGAGCTAAAGTTGAGGTAATAGAAAAGCTTACACCACCCATTTCTCTAAAAGGTGTTAAAAGTTTTCTTGGGCATGCAAGTTTTATAGGAGATTCATCAAAGATTTCTCAAAAATTGCATATCCGTTGTGTAAACTACTCAAGAAGGAGTGTAAGTTCTATTTTGATGATGCTTGTCTTAGAGCATTTGGAGAGTTGAAGGAGATATTGGTTACTGCACCGATCATTATTTCATCGGATTGGGGACAACCGTTTGAGATAATGTACGATGCGAGTGGAGTGGCGCTGGGTGTAGTATTGGGACAAAGGGGAGAGAAAATTCTTCACCCTATTTACTATGCTAGCAAAGCTCTAAATATGGCCTAGAAGAATTATACTGTGATCGAACAAGAACTTCTTGCGGTGGTTTTTGCATTTGAGAAATTTCGATCCTACTTGCTTGGTACTAAGGTCATAATGCATACTGACCATTCTGCATTGAGGTATTTGATAGCAAAAAAAGATACAAAACCAAGATTGATTAGATGGGTATTGTTGCTGCAAGAGTTTGATTTTGTGGTAAAAGATAGAAAGGGGACCGAAAATCAAGTTGCCGATCACTTGTCCAGATTAGAGGAAGAGGCAATGCAAAAGCTTGGAGATAGGGCTGAAATTAATGATGCTTTTTCCAGATGAAGAGGTATTGGCTGCTTCTCATGATTTGATTCCTTGGTTCGCAGACTTTGCTAATTATTTGGCAAGCGATATTGTGCCTCCTGATTTGTCTTTTCATCAAAGGAAAAGGTTTATGCATGATGTGAAGAAATTCTTTTGGGATGAACCTTATTTGTATCGTAGTTGTGCTGATGGGATTATTCATCGTTGTGTGCCCGAGGTTGAGATGTTGAGTGTACCTGAAGCATGTCATTCATCGTCCGTTGGTGGGCATCATAGTGGTATTCGGACTGCAAATAACATTTTGCGGTGTGGATACTATTGGCCTACCATCCACCAAGATGCTCATGAGTTAGCCAAGTCTTGTGATCGTTGCCAAAGAGAAGAAGGGATTTCAAAGAGGCAAAGGCTCCCTACGAATCCTATATTGGTGATAGAGTTTTTTGATGTATGGGGCATTGATTTTATGGGTCCATTTGTGAGTTCATATGGGATGAAGTATATTCTTGTTGCGGTTGATTATGTATCAAAGTGGGTGGAAGCAGTTGCGCTCTCCAACAATGAAGGTAAACGTGTCACCGCATTCTTGGAAAAGAATATCTTCTCCAGATTTGGTACACCGAGGGCTATTATTAGCGATGGAGGTTCTCACTTTTGTAATAAGTTGTTCAAGGTACTACTTGAGAAATATGGTGTCCGTCACAATGTAGCCACTCCTTACCATCCACAGACTAGCGATCAAGTTGAAGTATCCAACAGAGAGATCAAACAGATATTGGCAAAGACTGTGAATGCTAATAGAACGGATTGGTCATAGAAGCTTGATGATGCTCTATGGGCATATAGCACTGCATACAAGACCCTCATAGGTATGTCTCCTTACCAACTTGTATATGGGAAGTCTTGTCATTTACCAGTAGAGCTAGAGCATAAGGCGATGTGGGCAATGAAGAAGTTAAATTTGGATTGGGGAGCCGCATCTAATCAAAGGATTAATGACTTGAATATGCTTGATGAGTTTCGCCTAAAAGCTACAAAGAGAAGATGAAGAGGTATCATGATCAAAGAATTGAAAAGCGAGAATTTGTTGTTGGTGATCTTGTGCTTCTATTCAACTCTAGGTTGCGCCTGTTTCCAGGCAAACTCAAGTCCAAATGGACCGGGCCATTTTTGCTCACAAAAGTGCAGTTGAGCTTGAAAATAGGGATGAAACAAGGTTCATGGTAAACGGGCAAAGGATCAAGATCTATCTGGGAAATGCTGAAACTGTGCAAGAAGTGATTGAGGCCTACAATCTTGATGAAGTCTGAGTAATCAAGACACTTGCGTCGTGCCGCGACGTTGAATCAAGTGTTGCTTGGGAGGCAACCCAAGATGTACAATCTAGCCAACGACAGGGTTCTGTTTTTCATTTAGTAATTTTTCTTTGTTTAATTGCTTCTTTGTATCAATTTAGGTAGGTTTCTTAGTGTGTTAGTTCTTAGTGTTGGCTAGAATTAGTATAGGGTCCGTGTCTAAAAAGTATCCAGAAAATGTAAAAATAATAGCCTAATGTTTGCTACATATGCAGGTACACCATGAAAATTCTTCCGAAAATGGTCTGGTGCAGAGGTCTACGGACCCCGTCGACGGTCCGTCAATTCAACAATGGACCGTAAATGGTGTCCGTAGATCCTAGGTAAGCCTTTAAATTTTTCTAAGTATAAGAGTGATCTACGGTCCTGATCTACAGACCGTAGATCGACTCACGGACCGTAGACGGGATCTCGTGAGTCCAAACCCTAAGGCTGTCTGACCTGACCCGGACCCCCTATTTAAAAAACCCCATGTTTTAAACCATTTCACTTCCCTCCATTACTCCCAAAACCATTTCCACCATCCCATAACCTCCCTAAACCACTCCATAACTCCCCCATAATATCATCCCTTCCATAATTCCCAAATTCCCTTCCATTTCAAATACAACTCATTTCATATTCCACAAGAAGGGTCCGGTGTTTGGTTAGTAACAAAGAGGTGATTCATTGGTCTTGCTAAGCTTAGTGTCGTCACGCAATCACCGCCACTCCTCGTTGCTTGTAAGGTAATAGACTTTTCCCTCACTTTAAATTTTGATTCATAGATTGAATATAGAAAGTCGGGAGTTGGGTCTTGATCTTGGGTAATTGTTAGATGAAATTGCATGATAAACTTGAAAATTACAATGCCTTTGGAATGATAGATAGTGTTTGTGTAGCCTTATTGTATGTGATTGTAAGTCTATATGTAAGTTTCGACTTAGGATTCCAAAACTTGTCTAAATTGTTTGGTAAAATGATTAGTCGGAATCTTAAGAATGAAGAACTAGAATAATTGAATGTTGAAATGCATGATGAGACTTCGTTAATGATGAAAAATAAGGCCAAATATGTATGATCAGAAGTAAAGAATGGCTGGAACCTGGCATAGATGGCATCCACGATACCCCGTCTACGGAATGTAGATCCATCTACGGACCGTAGATGAGGTTCGTAACTGGATGCACATAAAAAATTTACCAAATGTGAAACCACGGATATGGACTACGGTCCATAGATCAATCTACGAACCGTTCTGCACATCCGTGGTTTTCATCTGCGACCTATATTGTTGGTTCCCTGATTCACGGAAGAGATCCACGGACCGTAGGTCTCCTCTGTGGATGACCACTGTAGCCTCTGTCTGAAATTTTCCTGGGACTTTGTCACTGTTCGTTTATAGTTCTAAAAGTTTTTGTTGTTTATTTATGGTTAGTCTTGGGCACTAATATCGCTTCCGCAGGTACGATGGCACCCAAGAAACTGGTCACCTACTCAAAACGGGGCAAGTCAAAATCTGTTGCCCCTAGTTTCAAGTTAATCAATGAGGACACGGACACAGACACAGATCCAACATATGTTCCTCTCAACACTAGGACTTCTCCCACTGCACCTCGAGTCACCAGAGGCACCCCCCGGAAGGTGCTTCCCGATGTAGTCACTGTCTCCCAGTCTGATGAGGAGCACACACTGATCGGATTACCAACTGGGGCTGCTTCCAGTTCAGAGGGGTCTATGTCTGGATCCGAGTCTGCCCATTCTTCAGGCTCCGAGTCTGCCTATTCTTCAGGATCCGAGTTTGCCCATGCTGCAGGGTCCAGTGCTAAATCAGCCACAGGGTCCGGTGAGAATGACCAAGCAGCCTCGTCTGATGAGGCAACTAGCTCGGAGTCCATTCCTGCACCACGGAATGATGACCCCCTCCAGTAGCCGGCGAGCTAAATAGGTGGTGTGTAGAAGGCCAATGGCAAATTTATCGGAATGCCAAGATGGTAAACGACAAACAGAAGATTGCCCGACTACTTACAGAGGAGTGCAGAGACCCAGGGACGTATAGCGAGGAGATTGTGCGGGAGTTCTATGCCTCCTAATTTGCCACTCTTAGAGGTTCAATTTCCAAGCGGTCAAAGCCCCTAGCTCAAGATCCTCTCACTTCTACTTTGGTTCCAGGTTGTCCGGTGGACATATCACCTAACCTGATCAGACATTTTCTCTATGGTCCTACCACGGGTCACTCTTGGTCTCTCAACATAGCAGAGTTTGATTACATATGGGACATCGTGCGGAGTGGTGCTTTCCAGAGAAACGCTGAGCAGCAAGAGGTTGTTCTACTATGGTTGGCCAGGTACATTGCTGGAGATGGCGAGCGTACAGAATGGGTCGCCGCTCCACGGTTGGGCATCCGAAAGGCCACATTAAATTTTGTGGCCAAGTTCTTCTGGCTGTTGGTGCGTAACAGAGTATCGCCTACAAAAGCTGACAACCAAGTCACGTGGGACAGAGCGGTCATGGTTGCGGCATTGGTAGCAAGAGTAGAGATTGACTTTGCCCGCATGTTGCTGGCAGAGATTCACGAGAGGAAATTCAGGACCTCCACTACTTACCCCTTCCCATGTCTAATTTTTCATTAGATCAGGGAGTCTGGAGTGCCGATCTAACATTATGACAAGTTAGTCCACCCTACAGGGGGATTGGACATCGGGCTCATTCTAGATGAGGCAAATGTGGCAGCACCTCGCAGAGAGCCTCAGGTTGAGGTATCTCCCTTTGGTGCCGATCTTGCAAACACAGTGGGGCAGGCATAGGGCAGTGACTTCAGCATCCCAGATCACATCGATACTGTCCCGGGCTCCTCATCTCAGGCAGCTAGTATGGCTCCTAGCTCTTCCCGGTCCACACCACAGTTAGGAGCTATTGTTGTCCCATTGGCCAGAGTACAAAAGTTAGAAGCTCAGATGGCCACCCTACTGCATCACATCCAACCGTGGATGCAAAAGTCGATAGCCGAGTACGAGGCTAGAATGGAGCTCAGGATGGAGGGGATGATGGACCGGAAGGTCCAAGCTGTTAATAAGCATCTTGATGCCTTTGAATTGCGAGTCCTCGAGCGATCAGCCCCGGCCATAGATCTATATGTTTTGCAAGCTGACTTAGCCAGCCTCTGGACTGTCGTTGATGCCATTCATGTGCACCTTCAGTTGAGCCTCAGGTTGCACCTACTGTACTGGCTGATGATACAGTGTTGGATGCTCTATTCAGTAGGACCGCTGAGGAGGGGCTTGCGCTTACACATGCCAAAGGCAAGTGGCACTGTTCTCATCGCACTAAGGAGGAGAAAGCTCACAAGAGACAGCGTAGGCAAGAGAAGGTGGCAAGGAGGGCTTCGATTTTAGACAAAGAGTTGCGCCAGCAAAGGGTGCGTGAGAGAGTTGTAGGGGCATCGAGCTCTGCCCCAGTTGTATTAGGTCCAACCTGTTTTGGGGGATGTTGTTTGTACCACTGATGGTGCGGCGAGATTGATAGAGAGCACTACTGAGGGTGCCCCCACTATTGTTCTAGCGGGCTCCAGGAAATCGGACCCCCCTGCTTGTTAATGATTCGTCGGCGCTTTGCGCCACAGGTTTGCTTCACCCAATCCATTTTCTTTTACTGTTTTTGTATGCATTGGGGACAAGTGCATCTATTTTTTGTTGGGGGTGGGGTAAATGGATTGTGAATGATAGGGTGAAGTCTGAATAACCCAACTAATGAATCATCTCTTGGGGTTTTCTTGCCTGTGTTCTTTTCCCCCAAGAGACTGTTTATTTTTTGTTGAACCGGCATGTCTTAGGATTGTATGTGTAGAAGCATGATAAAGAAAGAAGCATGATGGCTTATGAAAAATGATACCCGTCAGATTTTTTGATGTATGCTAGAAGTTGTAGGCTACGATTAGTTGAATGTGTTGGCTCTGAGTATGACATAATAACAAATCAACTCGATGGCATGACTTGAGCTAAAGCTTGAACTGGGTAATCTGATAATCTGATAATGAAACTATGTGCCAAGAGTGGGTGAGAATCGTTGAGTGTTCAAACAATTTTTGCGCGAAACTAGAACTTTCCCGGTTAGTCCTGCTAAGACAATTCAATCTAGAGGTTAGGAAGTGACCATAGGCCATTGTTCTGAAAAGTCCACAAATTGCTTAAAAGAAGGATCCAACCAAATGAAATAACTGCTCCCGTTGATCCAACTTTGAGCCTAAAACTAAACCATTTCTTTACAAACCCCAAGCTCACCTTCCCATAATCTACTATGTTGGCCCCGGTCCCTCCTTGGACATGTGCACTTCGACTTAGGCCAAAAGCCTAAGTTGAGGGTGGCTAATGTAAAAAGTAACTTCTATCTTGGCCCTGACCCGACATCGGGTATTGTGCACCTCAACTAACGAAAAATCCATAAGTTGAGGGTGGCTATGAAAGAGGAAACTGAAAGAAAAATGGGTATGAAAAGAGTGATGTGAAAAGAAAAATGTGAGGAAAGGATTTGACTTGTTAAAAGCTAAAAGAAAATTAAAATAAAAGTAAAAGGCGCTACAAAGTCTAAAGTCACATCCGTGGTTGAAGAAAATTAAGGGAAAGAAGGTAAAGCGATAGTTTGACAGAAATAGGGCAAAAAGAGGTTAAAAGCCTAGTGTAATGTCAAGGAGGGCAGAAAGTCACTAAGCAGTACCCAAATGTACCACACCTGACCATGAGACTACGTTACAAATCAATAAAGTCCTATAGTGATCCTAGAGTCTAGTTTGGAGAGTCTAAGCAGTGAAATAAATAAGGGTAAGCTTATGGCATTAAGCGCTAACTGTATTTAAAAGTACTTCTGAGCGTGAGTGTTGAATAAATCCTTGTACCATGAATGACATTCAATTTTTTTGTGAAAAGGGGATTTCGTTTGAAGTAAGGGCACTAGTTACATTGTCGGAAAGTTGGTACCTTGGTGACAGTCAAAAGGTGTATGTTGTGTGTCAGTTGGTCGATCTGTGTCATGGTTTGATCTGCATAGATTATCTTGTCGAGTCTAAGAGAACGAAGTTGCACCTGAAAAGTGAGGGGGGTAAAGAGCCATGTGATTGCTTGGGCCTGAAATGCTTGCTTCTATACAAGTGTCGTTAGGAGTTGTAGTGCGTCGCTTGAGGACAAACAACGAATTTAAGTTGAGGGTGTTGATATACCGTGAGTTTACGGTATTTCTAATGCATTTCACTTACAAGTTGTGTGTGTCTAGGGCCTTTTTGTATTGGTTTTTATGTGTTTTTATCAAATTTTGCAATAAAGATGTTAAAGCGCAGAAGTATAGAGACAACTGAAAGAAATGCAGAAAAAGGGCATTCACGGAGGTGATCTACGGACCGTAGGTCCATTAACGGTCCGTAGGTGATGACTGTAGATTAGCAGGCAAGGTATGGAAGACAAATTAGGGAAATCTGACCAAGTGTGGAACCACGGTGACCATTGACGGTCCGTAGATTAATCTACGGACTGTCCTGATTGATTCGTAGATTGATACTGTGAGGGTTCCAGTACCTGATTTTTTGAAGATTCTAAGAGTGGAGCTACGGAGGGGATTGACGGACCGTAGATCGATCTACGGTCTGTACTGTAGGTCCGTCGTTTGCTTCAGAGAAGCTGAATTTTGGAAGCTGAAATATTTTTTTAAGTCCTGGCTGACGGAAGGGACTTACGGACCGTAGATCTATTGACGATCCGTAAGTCAGTCTCGTGGAATGAAGACGGCGTGCCTGAACAAACTTTCCTTAATTTGTTTCCCTTTTAATTTAGGATTTGTTTTCTATAAATAGGGCATGTAAACCTCGTTTTTGAGGGTTAGACATTATTATTCTAGTTTTATTTTGTGACTTGTGAGATTAATTAGAAAACCTAACAATTATTGATTTCCTAAGTTTGTTTTGAAGATTTTGGCTTTGCAATTCAAGTTAAATTTCTGGGTTTATTATCCTCTTTACGTAAGTTCATAATTCCTTCATCTAAAACTATGAATTGTGTTCTTGCTAATATGGGTAACTAAATCCACAACTAGGGTTGTGGGAACCATGAGCGATTAAAAACGTATGAATACTAAATAAGCAATTCTTGAATAGTGTTTTGCATGCATTGATAATTCTTTCGTTTAGAAGTCTTTTTATTGGTGGTCAACGTTAGAACTTGCCTTGTTACTACTTGCCGGACCAAGGAGGTAATTAACGAGAAAAGAATTATCAACAAAGATTTAGTGTGATATTATCTAATAGGCTAGTGTCGATTGGTGCAAGATAATAACTAAGCCAAACATCGATTATGATATCTAATATGAGGTAGAGGTAAGGGTTAGTAAATTATCCACACGTAGTCGGATTCTCCGCAAGATGATCAGCCAAGGCTTGTGCTTTTATCGCTTTTTGTGTCACATACACAATATCAAACTCAATCAAAAGCATTTGCCATTTAGCCAACTTCCCGATCGGCATTGCTTTCTGGAAAATATACTTCAACGGGTACATCCTAAAAATAAGGTATGTGGTATAAGAAGACAAATAATGTCTCAACTTTTGAGTGATCCAAGTCAAAGCACAACAAGTTCTCTCCAAAAGAGTGTAACAAGCCTCATATGGAGTGAACTTTTTGCTCAAGTAATAAATGGTTCGCTCCTTCTTCCCATTCTCATCATGTTGACCAAGCACACATCCCAATGTGTTATCTGAGACTGACAAATATAGCAATAACGGACTCCCTTCTCTCGGAGGGACCAACATCGGTGGATTGGACAAATAGTTCTTGATGGCATCAAAAGCAATTTGACATTCTCCGGTCCACTTGGTCAAGGCATCTTTTTTCAATAACTTAAAAATGGGATCACACACCACGGTGGATTGAGTTATGAACCGGATGATGCAGTTCAACCTTCCCAAAAAACTCTTTCTTGGTCTTCGGAGGAGCTAATTATTGGATCACCTTGATCTTGGAAGGGTCAAGTTCCATGCCCCTCCTGCTGACTATAAATCCCAACAACTTGCCAGCTGGCACTCTAAAAGCACATTTTGCAGGATTTAACTTCAAATTGTATCAACGCAAGCGATCAAAGAATTTCCTCAAGTAAGCAAGTGATCCGAACTCTCGCGGGACTTGATTATGACATCGTCTACATACACTTCGATCTCTTTGTGAATCATATTGTGAAAGATGGTCGTCATGGCCCTCATGTAAGTAGCGCCAACATTCTTGAGACAAAAAGGCATCACCCGATAATGATATACACCCCAAGGCATAATGAAAGTTGTCTTTTCTGCATCTTTCTCATCCATCAGGATTTGGTGGTAACCCGCATAACAATCCACAAATGACTGCATCTCATGCTTAGCACAGTTATCAATGAGAATGTGGATGTTCGATAATGAAAAATAATCTTTTGGGCTTGCTTTGTTGAGATCTCTATAGTCAACGCAAATCCTGATCTTTCCATCTTTCTTGGAAACCGGAACAACATTGGCTAACCAAGTTGGATATTGCGTCACTTCCACTACTTGAGACTCGATCTGCTTGGTAATCTCCTATTTGATCTTTAAACTCAACTCAGGCTTAAAATTTCGAGTCTTTTGTTTTACTAAGATTGAAATCTTGATTAATCGGCAACTTGTTGGACACCATATTCGTACTTAGCCCTGGCATATCCCTGTAAGACCAGGCAAATACGTCGATGTATTCTCTGAGCAAGCGGACCAGGTCTCTTGTTTGAGCTTCAGTCAGATGGACATTGATTCTTACTTCTTTAACACATTCCTCATCTACGAGATTCACAATTTTGGTTTCCTCTAAATTCGGCTTGTGTTGATTCTCAAATTGTCGAAACTCTTTGGCAACACGTTCGGGTACCTCATTTTCATCTTCATGCACCTCGCATTCATCATCACCTGCCTCATTTTGTTCACTTGGTTCATGACATGACATGACATTGGCAGGTTTTAAATTATTATTACTGAAATCATAAACAAACAAAGTTAGGAAAGTAAAATATAAACAGATAAGTAAACAATTTTTTTATAAAAGAGGCCTTCATTTAAATTGAAAAGTAAGAATGAACTTTGGCCATAGCCCAGGGTGATTTTACCTATTTAAACATCACATGGGAATTTTAAAAGACTCAAACAATAAAAGGAAATTGCATAAATGGTGGGTCTCAGGCCTCTTTCGAACTACCACTAATTTTAAAAACAAACATAAATATGCGTCTTGTCTACCAAGATGAACGAGGGATTAAAAACGCCATAGAGGTCCAATTATGCAATTGCTCCTCTGGCTCGGCATCGCGGATTCCTGAGGTCTCAGTTTCATCCTCCATGACTGCATCAACTTCTTTTAATATACCCCAAATTCCTTCCCCCAAACCACTATCGATGGCGTGCTCCCGCACCGGGAATGACAGGTACAAGTGAGGCATTGGTCTGACAAGCATTCGATTAGTACTCTTGTTCATCAGCTCCGCTTCATCAGCATCTGTGGGAACATACCCTAAACCAAACTTTATTCCTCTAGCGGGAATTTGAATAGGTTCGACAATTTCTTGGAAATGTTTCCCCAACCCGAAACCTAGTTTGAAACCATTCTGGAGCATGACAGTAGCAATCATCTTGTATACAACAGGCATAAGAGGTTGTGGAGCCAAGTCATCACCGGTGGCATTTACCAGCTCCACCATGTAAAAATCGCAACCTCGGGAGATATCATCAACGATCAGTATATACCCAATGGAATGGCTCCCTTCACCATGAATGACCAATTCTTGGTCCTTCCAAACAAATTTCATCAGTTGGTGAAGGGTAGATGGCACAGCCCCAGCCATGTGGATAAATGGTCTTTCCAAATGCAAATTGTAACTGGTGTTGATGTCCAACACCTGAAACTCCACATTGATTTCAGCAGGACCCATCTGAATATCCAGGTTTACTGCCTCTATCGTGTCTCTTTTCACTACATCGAAAGTTCTCACATTGACCTGGTTTTGTTGATCCTTTCCCAAGTCAACGTTCAACTGCTTGATAGTCGAAAGCGAGCAGATATTAAGACTATATCCGTCATCTACCAAAACATGATTTATAACTTTGCCCCGGCATTTGATGGTGACGTCCAGAGCTTTGTTGTGTATCCTGCTTTCAAAGGGCAACTGTTCATCACAAAAACTGATTCGGTGTCCTCGAATGACCTGATTTATCATGGCTACTAGATTGTCGCTATTGGTGCCAACGGGCACATAAGTGTCATCTAGAGCCTTCATCAGAGGCTGCCTATGCAACTATGAACTCATCAACAAAGCCCATATAGAAATCTGAGTTGGTGTTTTCTCCAAATGCTTCACAATTGAATAATTTTTAGGTTGCATTTTACTCCAGAACTCTTTGGCCTCGGCTTCACTGATCGGCCTTTTTGTTTGGTCCTTCTTCTGCCCTCCTTGAGCTAAATCTTCTGGTGTGTAGCACCTGCTAGATTTGGTCATACCCTGGGTAACACCTGTTTCAATCACAAACTTTGGTCGGGTAAGAATTTCTCGTGGCACCAAGGCAACAGCCTTCTCGGGTGTCAGAATCACAAACTCTTTCTTCTCTCTAATGCTCAACGAGGCTACAGCCCTTTCCAGCTCATCAGGAGCAATCAGAACTATTGCCTTGGTCACACACCAATCATCGTCTGTCTCTACCATATTGATAGTGACATCTCCATGATTTAGCAAAGGATTGCTATTGATATTGGGGGCGACTGTCTGAAGAGAGACCACGTTCTGGTCAATCAGGTCTTGGATTTTATGCTTTAGGTTGATACAGTCCTCGGTTTCATGTCGAACACTATTGGAGTGATACGCGCACCTCTGATCAGGTCTGTAAAACTTTGAGCTAGTATCAACTGACTTGGGCCCCACTGGATGAATATATCCTGCCGTAGTTAATTGCTCGAACAGCTTTGTTCAGGTTTCAATGAGTAGAGTGAAAATTCTAGCTGGCTTCTTCTCAAATCTAGGACAAGGGGGATCATAATTTCATTGTTGAGGAGGAGGCATTTGACGATAATTTGGGGCGTTTGGATGAGTGGCTTGATATCTGGGATATGAGTTGGTTTGATAATTTGGTTATGGAGCTTGGTAGTTCGAGGGGGTATTTTGATAAAGCGGAGCTGGGATTTGGTACATTGGAGGAGGGGTTTGATATGTTGCCTGAACGTTGGCACAGTTGGGTCGACGTTCCGATAGTGATGAGGTGGAGTTTGGTAAACTGGAGGGGGAGTTTGGTAGATAGTAGGAGGAGTTTGGTAGCTAAGAGGGGGAGTATTTTGATAACTGGGGGGATTGGTATTTTGGTAACTGAGGGGATGAGTATTTTGGTATTCAGCCTGTGCATAACAAGCCAGGTACGAACTCTGTGAAGGTCGAGAACGATCTTGGNGGGGATTGATATTTTGGTAACTGGGGGGATGAGTATTTTGGTATTCAGCCTGTGCATAACAAGCCAGGTACGAACTCTGTGAAGGTCGAGAACGATCTTGGCATGATGAGGATTTTCTTGGGGTCTTTTTCCCCTCATAAGAGATAGAAGACACATCTTTTTTTTTCTTCTTCAACAAACCCGAGGATCCGGGCGAGGCAGCAACACGGGCAATCTTTCCAGTTCTTAATCCATCTTCGATAGTCTCACCTACTTTGACTATATGAGCAAACTTTGCTCCAACGAGCAACATGATTCTATCATAATATTAGGGCTCTTGAACCCGCACAAATACTTCGACAATTTCTTTCTCAGACATTAGAGGTTGAACTCTAGCTGCTTCCTTTCTCCATCTGTATGCAAATTCTTTGTAACTTTTATTTGATTTCTACTAAATTTTTCCAAGGAATAACGATCAGGAACGATCTCTACATTGTAGGCGAATCGTTCGATAAAGTCCTTAGCCAGAGCATTCCAGCTAGGCCACTGTCTTGTTTCATGCTATGTAAACCATTCCAGAGCCTCTCCACTCAGACTTCGACTAAAAAGACGCATTAATAAAGCTTTATCTCTTCCAACTCCCACGAGATGGTCACAGTAGGCCCTCAGATGCGCTAAGGGATTCCCTATTCCTCCGAAAATGTTGAATTTTGGCACCTTCTGGGAGGTCCAAATCGGATGAATGCACAAATCCTCATAACTCAAACTGGTGACTTCAGGAATACACTTAACTCTTTCATGGCCTTCCAAATCTATTCTTTCATATCCAACTTGGCTGCCTCTTCCTTTGACCTCCACTCTCTCTCTCGCTTCTCATAGCGGTCGAGCTCAGAACCATTGGCGTCATGCTCATTGAAGACCGGGATTTGGAAAGTGGCTTTTTAAGGTAGGGGTGGAGCAATGGAGGGACTTTCGGTATTTTGAGAGGTTTGGTAATTTTGAGGAAAGGTCTGGGGGTTGGTATATTGATTTTGGTGATTGAGGGAAACTTGCGGGTTGTTAACGTTTTGGTTCTGAGAGGGTGGACCAATTTGGAGGCTGGCATTTTGGGGAGGAAGTGGCACTTGGAGGTTGATATTTTAAGGAGGGGGTGGTGTCTGATAAGAGGCGGAGGCATAATGGGGATTCTGGGCGGTTAGGTCGATGATTGAGGGGTTATGAGCAGGAGTGGAGGGTGGATTTTGAGCTTGTTCTGCGTTTCAAGGAGGAAAGTGAAGTGGAGGCCTTCCGTCTCCTGGAGCATTAAAAGCAAAACCCGGATTAAGCATATCTTGCCTTCTCTACATTTCGACCCTCATCTCGGTGATTTGTTGCATTAACTGAATGATTAGTTCATTCTGATCAGCAATAACGGGCTGAGCCACGACAACATCGATAAGGCCAATCTCTTCAGTGTTATCACTCATTGCTGCTTTTACCTTTTGAGAATTTTGACTCGGGAAGGAATCTGTAGGCTCTTTTGATCTTGTAAAATAGGTGTGTTCAACCAGCTTATCAACACAGATCAATTCTGACTACCTGTAGAGGAAAACAACTCAAAGGCAAATCTGTTAGTTTTGATTCAGGGAAAATAATGCAAAATATCACAGATAGGGCATATAAACACATAAGAGTTGCTTTGTTTGAGGGCATGTTAAACCACGAATAGTGGGGACTGATGATTTTGAGCAAGCAGGAATTTGCTCATTTTATTTTGAGGCTAGTGACTTAGGAAGGTTAAATTATGTTGTTCTAAGGTCTTCCTGCTGCATCTCCTGGCACCTGTTGATATGAATTCAATGTTTCTTTGTAGAATGAAAGGGGGAAAAGAAAATTTGAAAAGATAGGGGTCGGGTCTTGAAAGGCTACCTACGTATCTCCTAAGCAGAATCTAGGCCCTACGTAGTTCGAATAGAAAGGAAATTTTCATTTTCGTTCATTCATTTGATTGATTACAAGGAAAGTGAAAGGAAAACATGCAATAAAGCTCCTAAAAGATAGGTGGTGTCTTCATCAAAGCTTCTTCTTCTGACTGATGCATTAGTCACGGGGGTAAACTCATATACTTCAAGGGTGATTTTCTCATTCCCTTCTTTCCACCGTCCCTGGAGAGGAGGCCTATAGATAATTTCCTCCCAGTATCTTCTTCAGTAGCTCCAAGGTGAGTGTCTTTGGGGCCACTATTGGTTTCTTGACCGAAGAAAGAGCATTTTCCACGTATTTTCTGAATCCCCATGGTTATATCCTTGTTGAAGACATCATGTTCCTTCCGCATAGCAACCTCTCCTCGTTTATGATAGCGTGCGTATCTTGCCATCTTAGCCGCTAACTCCGCATCTAGTGCTGCACTTTTCACTTGCGCAGCTGCGGTGGCTAGTTCTACTTCTATTCTTCTTTCTCCCATCTGTCGAATCTCTTTTTTGGATCGACGCGGTTTCATCCTTAAATTCTCCTCAGTTGTCTTCATCTCGATGTTCTTGCCTTTTTCCATCTTAGCAGAACTTTTACCTTTCTTGAGATGATAGAGTAACGTTTTAGGATTTCGTAGTAGGATTTTATTTTCTGGTTGAGAAACTCAAGACTCGTGGAATTTTGTCGGACATTTTAGTAGTGACTTGTATTTGGCATTGCTGAGATTTTTTCAGAAATTTTTTACAAAGAAGTGGGCAAAAGATGTCATCATTCAAAGTAACATACCACATAAACAGTTAAACCACACAAGTATACAGACAAATATCACGTCCTAAACATGCATGTGACCCTTTTGTGCCAAGGGTAGACCTAGCGAATTGAAGGATGTATGTCTTTTTAAGCCAATTCATTATCCCCAAAACATTTCATTAATAGCATTCAAAAATGTCTGACAAACATAAAATTTAGGAAATGAGTTCGAAAAGTAAATTACAAAGCATAGTACAAATAAAGCAATCCCACGCAAGGGATGATAACAAACTTCAAGCTCCTCCTGATCCTTCACCAGTCTGGCTCTCTTGGCGATGCTGACCTCTTCCCACATAGCATATTTGTTCGCCCATAGGTGATCTCTTGCCAACTGAGCCCTTTCTTGATGTCTGAACCTCTCGACCGACTGAATCTGCTGCTCCATGCTATCATCTAGTTCTAACATGCATTGTCTGGCTCTTCGTAGCTCTTGCTTCAACTGATCTATGACTTTGGCGTCCTTTGAATGTCGGCATTGATGGTCCAACTCATTCTTGTCATACTTCTCTTGGAGTCGATGAAGTCGAATTTGATGCTTGGCCCCAACATCAGCAATAATATGGGGAACATTTTGACCAAGCTTGATAGTTCCGACGAGGCTCTTCTTCGACCATTCCTTGTAATCCTTAGAACATTCAGGACGGAATTTGTTTGGTACCGGCTCACCTAATACCCTTCGAGTCTTCCATGTTCTACGTATGTCTTCAGCATAAGAGACTCATCCATTTTCATGATCGGTCGCAAATTTCTTCATGTCCTCGATTTGGGGAATCTCCTGTTTCCCTCCTAATTGTCTAAGAACTCGACCGAGAGCATATGGTCTAGTCCCTCTTAATCCGGCAAATATCAAGTAAGGGGTTCTTTGCGCCCGGATCACCATTTGCTTTGTCACCACTAGACACTCTATTGACCACTGGACATTTTCTTTTCTTAGCCCTTGAAGTCTTGTATACCAGAATTTTAGACCTCCAGTTTTGTTGCAATGATTATGGTACATCCACCAATCGTGACCTACAAGTTCGTCTGATCGTCTCAACGGGTCAGGTTAATCTGGATTATGTGATTTGATCAAGTGCTTCATCATCCACCACTGAAGTATCAGGTTGCATCATTGAAAGAAACGATCTCCGCTTTGACACTTGTCCAAATCCCTATAAATGTCTGCCAAGATCATGGGTGCCAAAGTGTAGTACTTGGTTGCTGACCCGTAGCCCACTCCATAAAAGATAGCATGAGTGACCATTACTACACTTGGATGGATAGTGTAGTTTGATCCCTGGGGAAATACCATTGTCCCAAGTAGGCATATCGCAAAGGTAAGAGGACGTGTCTCCTTCCATTTTTCTTCTGAGACAAACTCTTCTTTGAACTTTTTATAGGCTCTTACACATTCGAATCGGTTATAAAGCTTTCGAAGTGGAATATTTGGCCCAGGCAGCTTGTCCATCCAATCATCTTTGACGAGTGATAGGTTTTCTTTAATTTCGGCAAAATCCCATGTTTTTGGGAAAAGGAGATCTGTATCGGGTTTGAACCTTCTTTTGTTACACATGTCAACACTCTCGTAACTTGTTAGGACTTCTTCAATAGTCGGCGTCATTTCCACTTCCCCAAACTGAAATACCATATTGTCGCTGTCCCAAAACTTTACCATTGTTCCAATTAAATCGGGCCAAGCCACCATTTCCATCAATGACGGGAGATTGTCTATGTGTCTTTGAACTTTTCTCTTGTCCCCGTTGTTCATGAACTTCCACCAAACTTGAAGATAAGGGTCAGGTATGGTGACTATTCGGGTTCTCAGAGGCTCATGTGTTGGATTCATTCTACAAGAAAAACATACAAAGGTAAGTTTCCCCCACCACCATTAGATAATTAATTTATTTAAAATGACATATACATCATTTAATTAAACACATAAGCATGATTGTATTTTTATTGACAATTTGGCCAAATAGACATAAGGTGGGCTTCTAATGGGCCAACATGCTTTGGGTGTTGGGTCAACCTAGTTCAAAATGCGCTAAAAGTCGGGATTTACTTTCGCTCTACGCTAGTTGACTAAGAATGGCTTCGAAAGATTGGGAACCCAAGTGGAAAACTTAGGTTGGATTCACGACAACCATTGGACGCATGATGAACTAATAAATTGTCGATCGTTCCGAAAGAGGGTTGAGTATAAAAAAGTCTAGCCGCGGTTCCGCAAAACCGTCCTTTAATATACTATACATACAAGATAATATGCCATGAAATGCAATGACATTTATAAAAAATTTAAACACGTTTAGCACAGATAAACATTTCAACAATTAATAACAATCAGTCAAATAAGTCAAACCTTATGGTTAGAACTTAATTAAATCCCCAGCGGAGTCGCTATTTTCTATTTTACTCGAAAATATATATAAAACAAAAAATGACTAAGTTTTCAAAAAATCGATTAAACTTATGGTTTAAGAGAAATCAAATTTCCAAAAGAACAGTGTCGCCACTTAATTTTTTAGTAAAAGATCAAGAAAAAATTGAGGGTTTTCACAAGACTCAAAGACATAAAATCAATTGGAAAAGGTTTCGAGTTCAATGTACATTCCGAGAAGGTGTTAGGCCCTCGGAATGTCCGCTAACTTGCGGTTGACCGGCGATTTGACTAAAATGACTTTAACTAAGTTTGGGAAAAAAAATTTAACTAAATAAGAAAAATGCATTTTTTTATACTTTTTTTTATTTATTATCATTTTATTATTATTATTAGTATTATTATTTTAATTATCTTTAGGGGGAAATGAACTAAAGGGGGATCATTCTAATGGGAAGTAACTTAAGTGTTGACACTACTAATGTCAAAATAGAGTTGAGTAATATATATATATATATATATATATATGAAAAATAAATATTTTAACTTTTGAATATAAAGAGAAACAACTACCTTCGGGAAATTAATTAAATTAAACCAAAGATGAAATAAATTGTCAGTTGATACAATAATAGATAAGAAATGAGGAAAGAAATATCAAATTTGGGCCTTTGGTCCAAATTCCCGAATCTTGAACCTGTCCTAAGTCTAAAGTTGCCGAAATAATGGGTTCTGGCCCATTTTTTCTGCCATATGGACATGTTGTATATTATTTAAGGCTTTAGGCCAATTTCGTCTTTGAGATTCTATATACCCTGAGCATATACCCGTATACACGGATCATATTTCATGTCCATTTTCCTGTATCATCCCTGTATATCCACTTTGATTTGTATTTTTTCATCGAACGTGTATTCTTGCATTTTTTGACACCTGTTCATAAATTTTAAAGGTGGTGGCCGACTCAAAAATAAAGGTTTGGGCCTTTATGGCTCTCTCAAAATGCAAGGAAAAATATGGGAGTTCATGGTGAACTCGGGCAGATTTCACATGCAAACGAAATAAAAGGAAAAGAGTTAACACAATCCGGCCAACATAATATAAAGAATAAAATAAGCTAATTTACTGGAAAGTAGCCATTAACTTGTGAAAAAAAAAAGAAGCAAATTAACATACAATCTTGCCCAAGGGAATCCCACGTAGGCACACCAAATAGTAACAGTAAGTGGCAAAACTATTCATTATCACATATTTGGTAATTAAAAGATAAGGAAATGACATGCTCACTATCCTAATCCACATTTTGAAACAATAATTAGGCAGGACTAATTATTAAAATTATACAGATTATCTTAAAAACAACAATTGTTAAAACTTGTCAACTTATGTCACTAAATAGTATTCAAAGCACCAGAGAGATGTATACGAGGATTAAATTAAAAGATATATGAAAATATAGGTAAGGAACACCTTGCTTGAATTATTCCAAGTCGATTCACATTTACACGATAATACGACAAACTACAAATTGTAAAGGAGCATATTGAAAACAAAAATGAATACTTAGAATTGGAAAAAATGACTAACATGCTATTATTAATACTCACTTTTAGCCATATAAACACGCTCACCTTTCACATGCTTGGACTACCACTATAACATGAGGAATTATTCATTAAGCATGTAAACCAAATACAAAGTTTTAAACAATTAATGACAAAGAAGCATTTTAAACAGTTTATGAATAACAGTAATCAAAACACATGATTTTAGAGCAACAAACACATCATTTAAGTGATAGTATTATCTAAATTCAACAAAGTATTACATATAGGAATATATACTCCAAATGCACATACTTATAAGAAATCAAGACATTTTAATCAAGACAAAGTTCATAGACACAAAAAGATTTGAAAATATGAGCAGGCCAACATGTCGATATGATCGGAAAAGGAAGATAGGCAACGACTTTGAAAGAAAACAAGAGCTGGAGCAAGCTAAAAATCTAGAATAAAGAAAACAAAAGAATGGCATAACCTCATATTTTATAAGTTCAACCACAAATGGATGAGCATTTTCAACTAAAAATTTAGGCATATAGAAACATAAATTCACTTCGAACAAAACTTGATAAGAAGTAGAATGATCAGTAGGTTTAAAAACAAAGAAAAAAATGAATTACTACATCAGCAAGTCATAGATGAAACAACAAACAAGTTCCACTTTGATTAGTTAAAAATATGCCCTCTATTTCGAAAAGGAGAACTAAGTTTTGAGAACTATATGATTTTAAGTGTATTTCTTCCTGTCTAATGCTAGCCAATTCTCAATATTTTCTCCCAAATTTTTTCCTCCCCTCAACAGTGAATCAAAAGCAACATATATAGAAGGAAAATTAGGGTTCCAAAGTTGGTGGGAAACAGATGAAAAAATCGATGAGAAGTACCCATTCGAAATTCAAAATCCAAAATCCTTTCACCAATTCGGACAAACATCATTTCCCTGCGATTTCAACCCATTTCGAAAGAGGAAGGACGAATTGATGCTTGGGATCAATCGATTGTCCTTCTTGTGCGCAACGTGGCCTCATCTCGCGGCTGTTGCAGGTGCCTTTTTGCTGCTACTGCTGCCGCGATTTGGAGTGAGAGACGTTGGAGGAGGAAAACAAAAATTGTAGGGCGCATCCAAGGCGTGAGTTTGACGTTGGAAACGTCTGGGAATCTCTTCTGGCCTCTTTGTTCAAGAGGAGGATTGGGCCGGGTTAAGGGGATTATGGAATGGGTTGTTGGTACCACAGTTGTATGCATGTAATGTGTGGGTATTATGTTGCTGTATGTATAGGAATGGGCTGGATTATAGTTGTTGTTGGAAATTGGGATGAGCTAATGGAATGGGCTTGGGAATGGGAAAGAAAGGGTCGGTTTGGTGTTGTTTCTGTTGTATTGTTGTATTGTAATGGGCTGCTGGGATTTTAAGGCAACAATGGATTGATGGAGAAAGAATTGGGCCCAATTGATTGCAATTATTGCCAACCAAAGTTTAAGGGATAGCCAAATTGATTTAGTTAGTTAATTCGGCTAAAATTAAATAAAATGAATTAATATTAATTATTTAACGAGCTTCTTAATTTTAACGAAATAAAATAATTAATTAAATTATAAACTAATTAATTTAAAAATATAAACTATTACTTAAACCAAACTAATTGACAAAATATTTAACCAAAACTAAAATCATTTTGAGACAATTTCGAATATTCATAAAATATACTAATTATATACATAATTATTTAAAACATATATATTATTTAGAAATTATAAAAAGTGACAAAACTATTTAAAATAATTTGAAAAAATGTTTTGAATTTTATAAATTAATTAATTCAAATCGTTTGGAATTTAAGAAGCTCGATGATTAATATATATTGTGGAGGTCCAAAATTGGGTGTCAACACACTCGAAAGAATCTTGCAGGAATGCATCTCTCAATTGGTTCCATGTGTAGATTGAATTATAAGGAAAGCTCATTAAACCACGCAGCAACATCGCCGGTCAACGATAGAGGAAATACTCACAATCCAATGACATTCATGTCTAGGTCCAGTCGACCCACACAACTTTTGCAAATACTCCTTAGCTTGGATATGTGAGCATGTGGATCGTCTGATGCCTCACCCGCAAACAAGCCCCTCCTGTAAGCATCTGCATCAAACTGCTAGTCACCACAAATGTATGCCCCAACGGTAGTGGAGGTAGGACAAGAGGTCTGTCAGAATCAGCAGTATTAAAGTTGTCCCTATAGTTATCGTGCAGTCTTGACCCTGGTTGATCATGTACCCTCACTGCATCTCTCAATAGATTCTCAGCTTAAACCTGATTATTCTCATCACCAACCCTCGGAGGCTGCAACCCAACACCATCACCTACTTATCCTCCAATAGGATTAGCGGGTACTTCTTGATTATTCATTCTTCACAAAGTTCTGTTCAATTCTGGATCGTAGGGAGTAAGTGGTTCTCCTTGACTCCGTGTACTTGGAATGCACTAGACTAGGAACCTTAGAGAGACAAAAACAAGAGAAAAAGTAAAATTAGAAAATATTTGACTAAAGTTCAATAATGTAGTTAAACTTAATCTAACAGCTTTATTACCCGGCAGCGGCGCCAAAATTTAATACGCTCAAATTACACCTCCATAAAGAAGCATAAGCAATCATTATCAAGTAAATAACCCAACTTTTAGGTTGGGGTCGATCCCACAAGAAATATGATTTAGACTTAAACTTAACTGACGATTATATTCGTTTAGTCAATGTATTTCCGAAAATAAGTAATTAAAGAGGGGATTTGTGAAACAAATTCAGGAAATTATGTAAGTATTCAGTGAGCAAGATTCAAACTTTATTTGTTATCAAGATGAGAAAGTAACTAGGGTGTACATGTTCCCCATAAGCTCATAACGTGGTAATCCTAGTAATAGCAATCATTTCCTAGTGTATTACATGCAAAGTGATAATTTAGGTATCTCTAATTTCTTGGTCCGGTAACTAGAGAATTTCACCCCGCACCTTGGTCCGGCTATGTGTGTATAATTTACTAACCCTTACATTTACCTCATATTAGACATCACATCAATGTATAGCTTAGTTTTCACCCTCACACCAATCGACATTACACTATTAGATAGTATCACACTAAATCTATGTTGACAATTCTTTTCTTATTAACTATCTCCTTCATCCGACAAGTAGCAACAAGGCGAGTTCTAACATGTGCACTCGTTAAAAAGACTTCTAAATGAAAGAATTATCAATGCATGCAACAACACTATTCAAGAATTGCTTAGTTACTATTCATACATTGTTAATCACTCATGGCTCCCACAACCCTAGTTGTGGATTTAGTTACCCATAGTAGCAAGAACACAATTCATATTTTTAGATGAAGAAATCATGAACTTACATAATGAGAATGATAAACCCTGAATTTCAACTTGAATTTCCAAACCAAAATCTTCAAAACGAACTTAGGAAATTAAAAATTGCTAAAGTTGGAAATTAATCTAGAAAGCCAACAACTAGAATAAAAGTAATAAAGTCTAACCCCCAAAAACGAGGCTTACATGCCCTATATATAGAAAAATAAGTCCTAACTAAAAAGGAAATCAAATAAGGAAATAATGTTTCAGGACTTGGTTTCGATCGACGATGCTTACCTACGGACCGTGGATTGATCTATGGTCCGTAGGTCCCTTCCGTGACTCAGGACTTAGGCAAATTTATAACTTCAAAATCTTCAAATCTCTGAACCAAATGATGGATCATCAGTACGGACCGTGGATTGATCTACGGTCCGTGGATCCTCCTCCGTAGCTGCATACTTAGAATCTTCAAAATCAGGTACTCGAACCCCTCTCTAAATCATTTGACGGATTAGCAGTACAGTCCGTAGATCAATCTACGGTCCATGAATTGCAACCGTGGTTTGACACTTGGTTAAGAATTCCCTGATCTTCCTCCATGCCTTGCTAGTCCATCCACGATCATCATCTACGGAACGTGAATGGACCTAGGGTCTGTGAATCACATCCGTAGATGGCTTTTCTGTACATTCCTCAGCTATGTCTCTCAACTTTCACATCTGAAGTTATTACCTGAAAACATGATAAAAACACATTAATACTAATACAAAATAGCCCTAGACACACACAACTCTTATATGAAATGTATTAAAAATACCATAAACTCACGGTATATCAGCGACTCACTGAAAGTCCTTCTTGATCGCCCTTCTGCTCACTTAATCCTTAAAAAGCACTGTAACTTTTGGCGAGCTACTTTTGGCTGGCCAAATGGTGCCGACGATCCGCCAAATGGCCCTGGACATCCTGACCAGCTTTGAATTTCTGAAATTTTTGTGCTGGTACTTTCGGCGAGCCTAATGTGGCTCAAAAAAGTGATTCGCTAACTCACCGAATGGTTCAATGAGTCTTCCTAAATCTTATTTTCGGCACTTTTTCTGGAACTTTTTCTAACAGTTTTCTATGTTGTTTGCAGGAATGACTAGAACCAATATAAATGGAAGCGACATGCCACCCTGAGAGCCGGCACGAGTAGTTGTTATAAATGAGGGAGAAACTGCTTCCAAGACTAAGGCTACAAAGCTACCTTCAAAGGGAGGCAAAAGAAAGGGAAAGGCGCCCATGGCTTAGACACTGGAGTACAACTTCGGCAGTGAGGGGGATTCCTATGATTCTCAGGCTTCTTTCTCTAAGCCTGAGGATGATTAGTTTTTGCAAGCCCAGAGAGCAGAACTAGGCTCCTAGGCGATGCATGATCCGTCTAGGATTCTGGTAGATTAGATTCCTCCTCCTCCTCCAGCTTCAGAGAAGACTGTGGTCCCAGCATTACCAGTACAGGGTCCTCCTCCCCAATCACTCAACTGGTTAAAGGCTGAGATTAAGGACCATTTTAGAGGAGAAGAGATTGTCCACAGATGGTGTAGTGGACAGGTATCTAGCAGTGTGGGACACCCTCAGGTTCTATAGATTTGAGGTCTTCACCAAGCCCCGTGACCCATACATTCCTACCTGGGTCCAGGAATTCTACCCCGCTTATGGTGATTTGGTACCTCAAGGGAACAAGAAGGCTAGTGCCTTCAAGCCGGTGGACTTTGTGATGGGCCGAGGAAGGATGGTTAAATGCAGTAGCAATGATACAAATGTTGTGTTTCAGCGGGATACCAACTTCATGCATGAATACCAGAGTATGATCACGACAAAGACTCTGGATAACCTCAAAGGTTAGATGGCCCCTCTTCTTTCTGAAATTACCCCGAGGTGGATTGAGGCTGGAGAGCCGATAGAGAAGAAGGATATTAATGAGACAGCTAGGTATTGGTTTGGATTTATTAGCAGCTCGATCATGCTATCTCAAAATAAGTCTATCCTCTGCCACCCAAATGTAGCCTACCTTGGGAGTATCATTGCTAGAGAGTGGCTTAATTTGGGCTTGATCATTGAGCAGGATATGGCCAAGAGGGCAAAGCAGTGGTAGACGTCCCTCTCATTCCTGGTACTGATCACAAAGTTATGTCAACGGGCCAAAATTCCACGAGATGAGAAGAAGGATATTGAGATTACTCCCATCTATTCTACCGACATTTGGCGTGTAGACGCTGAGTACACAATAGACGAGGCTTATAGGTGGAGAGCAACACCGGTGGACGCATCCCCGGAGGTTGAGATTTATATGATACCCGCGATGCTTTTGGTACTTCTAGCTCCACCCATTTCGATGCTCCTAGTACTACTGTTGCTCCCCCATCCCCTAGATCTGATGTTGCTTCTGCTTCTAGGCCTCCGATCACCTAGGCAATATTGTATAAGATGGGGCATTTGGCCTAATCTGCCGATGTGTGTGCTACTCGATTAGAGGTTATTGTTCCTAGGATGATCGAGAGAGACATTGCTGCTACATTGACATTTCTCAGGGCTTTCATTGATGGCCTTACGGGGAGAGTAGAGGTATGTGAGAGAGGACAGGGTGCAATGAGGAGGTGATGGCTTTGAAGGCCAATGTTTCTGAGCTGAGGAAGGATGTGGACCATCTGAAGCCCACATATTTTACTTCACTATTTGGGACGGTAGAGATCCCAAATGACCCAAGCATAGATATTCTAGCTTTTTCTGAGGTGCCTTCGGCTACCACCGGAGATGAGGTTAGAGTTGATGTTGTTGATGCTGAGTTCGAGGCTGAGACTAAGGAGGAGCAGTTTGGTGTTCATGAGGATTTTGTCTTTGATGATTTGGTAGCCCTTGAGGGTGCCATGGTAGATTCATTTGTTCAGGCCTCTTTTAGGGATGTTTGCAAGGTGGGCTCTAGTGGAGCCAAGATTTCTGATACCCCGGGCATTGATGCCCAGACAGATGGAGTGACAGACGTGCAGACTTCACCCATGCTTAGCCTGGCAGGATGACCTTTCCCCTCCCTCTCTGTTACTTTATATACTATTTTTGTTTTAGTTGCATTTGAGGACAGCTGAATATTTTGTTAGGTGGGGTGAGGTATTTCCATACCTACCTCTTGTGACTGTTTTGTGAATATTGGTTCTATTTTGATGATGTTTTTGTGAATATTGAGCCTGTTGTGTTATAGATATCTTGGTTGTGATATTGCGGATGTTCTTAGCTTGTGGCACATTGTTTTGATGTGAAAGCGGTTATGAACCAATTTTAAAATTAATTTTTTCCACATCTTGTGTGTGTGATTGTGGTTGTTCTTGTAAAAATTTGAGTGTCGGTTGTAGTCAATACCAATTACTTAAATAGTGATCTTCATTGAACAAAATGGATGTGCGGCTACGATGAGGTAAACGAAGTCACATAGGAAATATGTGAACTTTGAGCATCTTGTTGTGACTAGCCGATTGTCAATGAAGTCTTTTTTGATGAACATTGCATGCTAGTTAGAAAGTGTGGAGTCTTGTCTGATTATTGTATCAATGCCTTGTGTGGTGAGGTCGTCTTGAACATTGTATTTTAAGACACCTAGAATTTGCCCCGTTGGTCCGATTAATTGAAGTGAAGCAAGCAATTGGAATGATCTTAGGTGGTAATTTTGAAGAGTGAACCAATTTGACAATATACATCTTTTGTGGCCACCCTTGTAAGATGTGTGAACCTTGCTTGGCACCTATTGAGCCTATCATTTTCTTGGAAGAAACTTGAACAACTTAGACCCTTTTATCCCATCACCCATAATCTTTGATGTTTATCGTGACCAACGACACTAATCTACAGTATGAGTGTCTACGATCCTCGATAATATAGTAACCCAACCAAGGGCTGGGGTCGTGTCCCAAGGGAGTGGTAGTGAAAATAGTAGTTAGGCTAGAATTTTGTTCTGGTTAGTTGTAGTTTGAGAAATTATCAAATAAAAACTAAATAAATTCAAATGGGTGACACCAAGTGTCAAATATCAATGGGGGTTTGTCACAAGTATAGCTAAAACAACAAAAATAAAGAGAAAATTCAAGTATGGGAGAAAGTTCTTGGGGTGTGACCACAATACAAGTTGAGATAAATCCTTGGGTACATGCTTTCAATAGGAAATTTACAAGATAATATTGACTAGGCTAAGCTTTAGATGGAAATAAGTTCCCTCTCGAGCAACTTACCCCGTTTCAAATGGGATCCTCTCGGACACCCATTTGCCGCATGAAGACCAGCCTACTCCTTACCTCACTCACTCTCTCGAGCTGAGTGTTAGGATATGAGACTAGGGTTCACCCTCTCGAGCTGAACCTCATGTCGACCCACTCCTTAGGCCATCAGTCTAGTGGTCTTGGTTTCGCAACCTCTCTCTCGGGCAAGCCGAAAACACATGAGTGGCTTTGTATTTGCAACTACAAACCCTTTAGATTAACCACAACCACTAGGTGAAATCACCATTAAACTACATCTAACCTATCAGCAAGCAACACCCAACAATAATATCAATACATATTTGTTAAATCACACCCCAAGAATAGGGTTTTTAGTCACACGTCAAGAAATAACAAAATATACCTAAAATGATACTAAAATCAAATGGATATAAGAAATTAAACATTGATTTAAGCAAAGGGAGAAGAATGGAGAAGACCCACTTCCAACTTGGGGAAGATGAAATCTTTCTCTCTTCAAGTCTCCCACAAAACCCTCTCCAAATTTGAGAGAAAATATCCCAAAAAGTACTATTCTATTATGGAAAATAAAATAAATGTTTGACTCTTCTAAAATTAATAATAAGTATAGTATTTATAGACTTCAAAAAATAGTACTGCGGATCTTTCGGCGAGGTTAGTCGATGTCGCTGAATGACTCGGCGACTCGCCCTACTTCTGTTTCATCGCTATTTCGTGCTTCCTTTCAGCATCTTCATGTTCTGGACCATTGGGCGGTATAGTACTGCTTTGCGAAAGTATTCGGTGAAGCGCCGATTGCTCCTTTCATCGCCTTTTGATCCTTCTTCTTCAGGGCTTCGCACATTGGAACAAAAGGCAGAGTGAATCCCTTCGGCGAATCGCCAAGTGTGCTTGGCGATGCTCAGGCTTCAGCCTCTTCATTCTTTTCGCTCTTTTTATTCCTTTTTGCACCTAAGTGTCCATGCTTTCAATAAAACTTCAAATACCTGAAACTTTAGAGTTTTCATCAGATATTGAGACAAAATAAGCATTCGAGGATACTATTCTTATCAAACTAAAGCCCTAAATGAGTCCAATTTGTGGACTCACCAATCTTCATGAAGTATTGGTATGTTTGAATAGCCAGTTGGGGGTGTGGTGAAAAAGAAGGAAAGTCAAAAAGTGTGAATAATTCCCCCTTTTTGATCAATTGTTTTGAAAAATATGGAACCCCTCCATGTAAATTAAATAAAAAGGAAATGAAAAAAAAGAAGCGAAAATGATCGAAAAGGAGAAAAAATTGTGAAATAAAGTTGTGTAAATTTCAAAAGAAATGGGATATCCGGTGGTTCATATGAAGTTGAATAATTGGGTGGATTATGAGCATGTTTGAAATGTTAAAGAAAAGGAGAAAAGTGATGTTCTGGCCATACTTCATGAAGGTAGAAGCCATTAATCCTAAATGACCATACCATTACACTCAGCCCTATTACAAGCCTTAAAAAGAACTTTGTGATCTTGAGTGAGCTGAAACGAATGTTGATAGGAAAATAAGAGCAAACCTATGGGTGAAGTCATACATGTTTTAATCTTTTTGAGTGTGAGAGTTGCATGTGATTCCGATACTTTAAATTGTTGAGAAATTTTGTGTGAATATGGAATCATCTTTGTTGTGAGGGCATTTGAATACTTTTGTTGAGCTTGAACTTGCATTTGAAGTAAGCATTGTGAGCTTGAGCATACTTAATGATGGTGAGTCACAATTTGAAACTTTGAGTGCACAATTGATCATGGTATGAGTAGTTTGAACCTTGTTGTGTGCATTTATGTTGAGTCTTATGCAGCATTGTTTGTAGTCATCCTTGTTGAACTGATTATCTTGAGTTTTACTAAAGGACAAGCAAAAGTTTAAGTTGGGGGTGTTGATGAGTCCGATATTTCGACTCCTTTAGGGCTTTGTTTTGATAGTATAAGTGTCCTCAAATGCCTATTTTATGCTCTAAACTGATGTTAAAATGTTGATTTGCAGCTATGGAGTCTAAGGAGCAAGGTAAGGACATTATCGGACAAAAAGGAACTAAAAAGCTGAAGAAGTGAAGAAAAGCGATCCTGGTGATTGCCAAGAGCACTCGGCGCACCGCCTAGTGGCTCTTTAGTTCACCTAAAGTTCCAGTGTGCCAGCCCTGGGGAAAAACCAAGTCGGCTACAGAAATGCGCAGTCGGTGAATCACCGATCGATTCCGCGACAACACAGTGGATAGCCCAAAGATACAGGACTTGGGATGCTGAGGACCAATGCAAAATGGCGATGGAAAGAGAGCAAATGGCGGATCGGCAAACCACTCGATGAGGCACGACTTATTTCGTCGAGTGGACTTTTAGGCCAAAACGCAGGCAACTGTAAATTGTATTTTGAAAGGAATTTTGAGGAGTTCTCTCTTTTTTTATTTGCAGTTCCCATTCTAGAGTTAAAGCTTTCTCTTAGTTTGTAGTTCTTATTGTAGACTTTGAGGATTTCTAAGCTTAATTTTGAAGATTTGCAAGTGGGCTTCTAAACTTCTTTAATTTGGGCCATTGTAAAGACTTGGGAACCTTTACCCAAATCATGGAAAATGTATTTGTTAATCGTTTCTCTATTTTTATTATGCGTGGCTAAAACCTCAATTCTTGGGGTGTGATCATGTGATTATGGGTTGAATTAGCTTATGGGTATTGCTAATTATTGATTTAAATGCTTAATTGAAGTGAGTTTTAATTGATACATGTGTTTTAAACTAAGAATTGTAGTTGCAAATGTAATTCGAACTTAGATTTCTGGGATTGCTTGAAAAAAAGGTTTTAGAATCCAAACTTTCAATTGATGATTGTAGTTATTGGGATGACATAGTTTTGCTCAAAAGAGTAAATCCTAACCTCGATTCTACCTATCTAGCTTGAAAGAGTAGATGCATTAAGGTGTGGGATGTTCTTATTTGCTAAGCTTGTTGATGTTCGAAAGAAATCACTTGAATCGAGATAGTTGTTCGAAAGAAAGATATTGCACTTTTAGCCTAGCCTACCCACTGATATTTATCAATTTATTAGTAGTTTCAATTACCCATATAGTGAAATTTGCCTTTAATCGATCACATCCTGAGAATTCCTCTCTATATTGTTATTTTCCCTGTGTTTGATTATGTTGTAGCTGATAATTTACAATCCCATCCCCCATTAGACATTCGTTGTCACCCCTTAGACTTGTTTACATGTCTTTTTGATAAATTCTATTCCTATAACCGAATAGACCACTTTATAAATTCAGAACTGAAATTTAGACATGTACAACTCCCAATGGGTTCGATCCCAACTCTTCGTTGGGTTTTATACTAGTTAATGATTGTTTACACCCAGAATCGGATGAGGTGTTCTTGAGACGTGCAATCGCTTGCCATTTTCAAAATCAAATCCAAAAACATGATGTTAGAATCCATAAATAATCAAAGGAAAATGGAGGTTTTAGGGTCATAAAAGCATACCCAAGTTATTTAGCACTAGAAATCCTTTCAAAAATCACCACCAAGAGTTCCCAAAGCACAAAAATGGATAATGGGGTTTAAACCCCAAAAATGGCAGGTCAAACCCCCTCTATTATCGCTTAAGAGACCATAGGTTTTCTTAAGCAAATCTCCCAAAAACTGGGGGTATCATTTTTGGGAACCAGGCTTCGCTTAAGTGTCCATCGCTAAAGAGATCCCTAGGCTTCTTAAGAGAACCGCACAAGAAACCTAGCCTTCGCTCAAGTAATCTCACCTTCGCTAAAGTGGAGGTCTATAAAGTTGAAAGCCTATTGGAAAAGCGGAGGTTACAGAACTCAGGCACCAGAAAAATCAGCCAACTCTCAAAACATCAAACTGACCCTCTTGGATTCGTTCGGAACCTCGTAAAAAGAAACAACATATGCAAATCAAATATACTTGATGTTTCAAACTCAATGGAACCGTTAAAACACAATTTCGAGTCCTCCTTGATCTGAAATTTGTGAAAAATAGAAGAAACTAACTCAACATCTACAGAGACTAAAACTAGCTAAGGGCCTTTCAAAATTAAACCAAGACCTCACCTTGGACTAAAATCATCTTTTGAATCCAACGAAACTCTCAGAATTCCAATTTGAGCATCTGAACTCTGAATGTTGACCAAAGTCAACCAAAAGGCTAAATTTCCACAATTTCAGAATTTAGGACCTCAGATCCTCAAAAATACTAGGAATGTGAAACTAACACTGTCGCTGCTCAGATTCCACATTCTGAGATTAATGAAATACAAAGAATTTCATTCCAACACTCGAAACTCCAAAAGACTCAAAAAATTGCGTTCTTTACAATAATAGCCTTTCAAACTCAAAACATACTAAATTCTCAACTTTTAACTCAAAGTACGAAAACAAAATTTCAAAACACAATCATAAAAGACTCAAGATTAATATCAGGAGGGAAAAACAGTAAATTCTTGAGACTTTCAAAAAAAACCGATGGTCATTACATTATCCACCACCAAAAAATGTGTTCGACCTTAAACATGAAGCAAAAGAAGGTACCTCAATCTTTGAAAAGCTGAGGATATCTGGCACACATATCTGACTTTGACTCCCAAGCCATCTTACCAACTAAACGGTGCCTTCACTAAAGCAAACTCTTTGGTCTTAAGCTTTTGGACTAGCCTATCTAAAATGATTATAGGCTCATCCTCAAAAGATAAGTTTGGCCCCAACACAACGGAATCAAGGGAAAGTAAATGGGACTCATTCAGCACGTACTTCTGAAGTATGGAAACATGAAACATAGGATGCACAACTGACAAACTAGGTGGCAAGGCTAACTTATAGGCCACCTCTCCTACATAGCTCAAGATCTCAAAGGGTCCAATGAATCTAGGATACTTAAGCCTGCCCTTCCTTGAGAACCTCATCACACCCTTCATGGGTGAAACTCGAAGCCAAACATGATCACCATCCATGAACACTAGGGATAGAACTCTCCAGTCCGCATAACTCTTCTGTCGACTCTGGCTATCAATAGTCTACCCTGGATCATACGAACTTTCTCCATACCATCAATAAAATATATGGGTTAAAAATGGTGTTAAAATATTTTATTTTTTAAAATGCAACATCAGGAGTGTTGAAAATATGACTTAAATCTCTTCTCCACATGTAGTTGGATAAAAAACTTTTTTTATTAAATTAGTTCCAAATTAATTAGAAATTGCGTTAAACTTTTCCTTAACCTCATTCCATTGGATCATTGAACTGTGTGCTTTGGTACAACTTGTTGGGTTTGAAAGTTGTTAGGGCGTCATGCGGAAGCTTATTATTACAAATCATATGACGATAAATTAAACAACACATAAAACTATACTAAAAGAAACATATATTATTATATGATATGACCAATAGGTTAACATATTATAAAACTAAAATGGAAAAACATAAATATGTCGAAAGAAAATCTCCCCATAAACAAAACTCTCTATTAGCTACATTGTGGATGCTATTGTGTTCTGCTATGAGAATATATTTTCAATTTATAGATCTCCAAATATTTCTCCTATGGAAATAATAACCAAATATGATAGAGAATTATATATTTCTTTCGGAAAAAGTAAAAGCATTTATGGTAATACTTTGACTTTTCTTTAAGATAAAATAAAACATAAATAAGTAAGAAAATCAGGGTAAATCATAACAAAAATTTGGGAACATTAGGCATGATAATGAGTATTCATTATAGGGGTAAAATGAAAATAATTTAATTAATTTTATCTTGATTTAGTAAGTGATAAAGTAATTTGAGACACATATGTTTAGTAAAGTGATCAGTTAATATGGGACACAGGGAGTATATGATAAGAAATAGAGAAGGAAGATAGTAAATCACCCCAAATTGCCTCTTTAATCTTTTGTATGATTTGTGTCTCAAGAATAAGAAATAAAATAAATGAATTAAAAGAAGACGTAAATAATAAGAACAAAAGTTGGAGAATAAATCATTTTAAGTTTTACACGCTTACCTAGAACAAAAGTAAAGATGTTAGAAGTTACCATCTGAACAAGAGTAAAGAAGTATAAAGTGTAGAAAAAGTAGAAAAGAAAGTGTAAGCAATATCCATCAATGTTAGGAAAGATAAATTGTATCAGCTTGACAACATCATTTCTCATGTAAAGCTTTTGGTAATTTGTAGTCAAACAGACAATGATTCAGAACAAAAGTCCTTTATCTTGGTTGAAACAACACACGATTTTTGAGTTCAAACATAGGTGCCTCAATCGCAACATATTCATAATTTCTGAAGGTACATAACAAGCAACGCTCAGAGCTACAAACATAATTGAGATTCTTAAGTACAATAGTTCGGAGATAAAGAAGGCTAGCTATTCTCAGCAACACTTTACCACTCGATGTCCAATGTTGTACCAACTTTTAAGAGAAGTCTTGAAATCATAAAATGTCTAGAGGTAATTCTCCGCACTTTTATGCAATGAAAAGAGAAAGTCTTCTTTCTCAAAGACCTCTTTGTGGAGTAAATTCCAACTTCAATTAAAATTTAAAATGAACATTGGATAAGGAGGCCTACCTAAGTCGTCATATTCATCCACTTCCATATTTCGAGTGCAGTTTGGAAAACATGATTTTATATCACCCCAGTCCTACATATGTTATCCATGACTACCAAGTACCTCCCACATTTAGGAGCTTCATCATGCTGCTCATATTATTTATCAGCTTATCCAGCTATTGAAGAAAAAAAAGGCTTAAGAGTAAATTTCTCATAGAATTCTCTTTTGAAACAGAAACTTTAGTGCAAATATTAAAGAGAATCATAATAAGTGGATCATTGTAAAGTTTGTTAGCCATTCTAGTTCACTTTCTTCTTTTGCAAGTTGATCTTGCATCATCTGGAATTCATTTTCAAGGTCAACAATTTTATTCTCGGCCTTTGTAGTGTGTTGAGAGATACACCGATAAGAGACAAAGGCAACAACATCGACTGTGCAACATTCTATACCTCTTTAATTTCAACTTTATTGTAAATGATTCATTATCATGTGTTATTTTCCTAGTCAACTATATAATTTGTTCTGGATACTAGCAGTGTAATTCTATTGAAAAAATGATAATCATACCCATGATAATATCCAAACTAAATAGCAATCAAAACACAGTAACAAAGACACCAAATATTAAAATGGGGTAAATATGATACCCGGATAATTAATGTAATAATATTGATGAAAAGTTGGTAATGTCAAATGACTACTACTCAATACTCTTTTATTTCATACAACTCACAATAATATTATTTCCACACTATTTACTCATGAACTAAGAAATAGCTTGTGGATTACTGTGTATTCCTTCTCTATTTTGGTGTGTCCTCACAAATGAGCATAAGTTTTCTATTTATAAGGAAAAATCTGTCTCATTTGATTTCACTAAGGACATCAATGTAAATAACAATTCAAACTTGAGAGGCTTTGTAAAGATATCCACAACTTGACCATGTGATTTCACATACTAATTGAGCTCTACCTCTTTCTTGGCAATACATTCTCTGATAAAGTGATACGTTATTTCTATGTGCTTACTCCGATCATGATACATTGGATTCTTGGCAGGTGCTTGCGCAGATTTTGTTATCGATACAAATCATTGTGGCTTCAATTTGTGGCAAATTGAGTTCCTTCAACTATCTCTTCAACCAAATAGCACGACACATACATGATGTCACTGCCGTGTATTGAACTTCACAGGTCGAGAGAGTAACAATTGATCATTTCTTTGAACTACAAGAAATAACAAAATAACTCAAGAAAAACACAAACCAGATGTGCTTTTTCTATCATCAACATCTCGCGCATAATCACTATCACAATATCCCACAAGATTAAAATCATCAGAAGAAGAATAAAATCGCCCAAGGTCAATTGTTCCTTTTAGGTAATGAAGAATTCTTTTAGCGACCTCATGTGAGTGGAGGTAGAAGCGACTTACTACTCCAACCGTAAAGAGTATATATCATCTCATAAATGTCAAGTACCTCAGACTTCCTATGAGACTTTTGAACATAGTGGAGTCCACCTTTTCTCCATCATCAAACTTGGACAATTTTGTTCCACTTTCCATTGGGGTGTTCAGAGGGTTGCAATCAAACATGTTGAACTTCTTCAAGATATCCTTTGTATAACTTTCTTGAGATATGAAGATGCCTTCCTCCATTTGTTTCACTTCTATGCCCAAGTAATACTACATGAACCCTATGTCCGTCATGTGGAACTCAAGGGATATGGCTTTCTTGAAAGCTTCAAATAAAACTGGGTTGTTACCCGTTCGAATGAGAGCATCAACATAAAGACAAACAAGCACAATATCTCTGTTAGTAAGAACTTTAATGTAAAGAGCACATTCATAGAGACAATGAGTTACCAATTGTCTTGAAAGTATTTGTCAATGCGATTATTCCAAGATCGTGGAGCTTGAAAACCATATAAGGCTTTCTTCAACCTCAACACCTTAGCTTCATGATACACAAAGCCCAATGGTTTCTCAACATAGACTTCTTCTTCAAAATATCCATTCAATAATGTCGATTTTACATCTATTTGATGGGTTTTCTACTTCATTTGCGCCGCCAAAGAGATTAATATACTGATCATCTCCATGTGGGCAATAGGCACATAGACTTCCTCATAGTCGATACCATGTCTTTGTTTGTTTCCTTTATCCACAAGTCTTTCCTTGTATCTCTCTACCTCTCCATGAGAATTTTTCTTCGTGTTGTATACCCATTTGACTCCAATTGCTCGATGATCCTTAGGAAGAGATGTTAACTCCCAAGTGTTGTTCTTCTCTATTGACTAGATCTCCACCTCTATGGCTTGTCTCCACCTTTTGTCAGTAACAACTTCTTAAAAAATCATCGGTTCACTATCAGCAAAGAGACAACACAAAAATTAAAAATTAGTAATTTCTTCTGTGTCATCATAGAGTTCTTGGATACTCCTTATCCTATGCAGTCTTTCACTTGAACTCTCTTGAGTAGATGGGGAAAATCCATGAGATTGACAAAAGTCATTAAATTCTTTTGAAGTAGATTTGCCTCCTCTATCGTACCTTAATGCTTTTATTTCATAGTCACTTTCTTTTCTACAAGTTCTTTGAAATTTTTAAAAGCAACAAAAACTTCAGATTTTTCCTTCAAGAAGTATACCCAAGTCTTTCGACGGAAATCATCAATAAAGAACAAGAAGTATTTACTTTTACCTAACGAAGGTGGATCGATTAGACCACACACATTAGTGTGTACAAGTTGGAGTAGCTTACTTGTTCTTGATGTAGTCTCCTTTGGAAAACTCCTCCTCGCATGTTTTCCAACAAAACAAGCTTCACACAATTGATTTGGATGGTTGATTGATGGTATCCCATCAACCATGTTTTTGTCTCCCATTGATTTGAGCACTTCAAAGTTCAAATGCCAAAATCGCATATGTCAGCACCATGAGTCATTTTTCACATTAGCCTTCAAACACTTTGCATCAATGGTCTTAAGATTCAAAGGGAACAACCTGTTCTTGTCCATGTGCACTTCAATAATTAAGTTGTTACTTGAATCTCTAAACCAAATATGCATATTTTTCATATGAATATCATATCCTTTTTCAAGAAGTTTACCCAAACTCAAAATATTAGTTTTCAGTTTTGGCACATAATAAACATTGTTAATAAATTTATGGCCACCATCTTTACATGACATCATAATCATACCTATCCCTTCAATTTGGATCTATGAGGTATCTCCAAAAGACACATTACCTTTCACCGTCTTCTTTATCTCTACAAACTTATCTTTTTAGCCACATATATGATTGCTTGCTCCATTTTGAAGATACCATGAGTTCCAATCATTTGTATCTTCTTCTTTGAGTGACATTAACAATGTTGACTCATCTTCGTCTTTGTTGTTGTCAACAAGATTAGCTTTCTATTTAATATTAATACGACTTTCCCAAAAGTAATGTCCAATTTTATGACAGTTATATCACTCAATTTTAGATTTATCATACCTCATTTTATTGGTACCTTAATAGGCTCCACGTCTTCTACCTCTTTGTTGACCACGGCCACGAGCTCTGAATGACCGGTGACTTTTATCTTAATTATTGAATTTGTTGATATAACTTTTTCCTCTTCCACGGTCTCCACGGCCTCTCCATTTTCCATTTCCTTAGTCACTTTCTTCACCTTCAAATCATTTGAAGGATGCCTGAGTTTTAAGAAGTTACTCTAGTGGCTCTTCTTTTCTCCTTTTCATCTTTTCTTCGTGGGCTTGTAAAGAACCTTCTAATTGATCTACCGTAATAGAGTATAAATATTTAGACTGCTCAATAGGACACACCACATAATCAAATTTAGGTTTTAGGGAACGAAGGATCTTTTCTACCACACGTACATCATCTACTCCCTTCCCGTATTTACTTAGTTGATTCACAATAGCCATCAATCTTGAACTGAAATCTGAAATAGATTCGGATTCTGTCATTTTTAAAACATCAAAATCATCCTTTACAGTTTGAACTTTTATCTTCCTTACATATCAACTCCTTGGAGAGAATTTTGTAAAATCTCTCAAGCTTCTTTTGAGGTGATTGCATCAACCACCTTCTCAAACATGACATCATCCAAACATTGATGGATAAGAGTGAGGTCTTGTTGATCTTTCTTTCTTTTCTTTAACAAGACCACCTTTTAATTCGGGGACAATGTTTCATCATTAACAGATTTTGTATACACATTGTCTACAATGTCCCAAACATTTTGAAAGCCAAGAATGACTTTCATTCGTAGACACTATTTTTCATAATTTTATCTTGTGAGACGGGGGTATTGATAGGACAACGTACTATTATCTTTCATGGGTCTAATACCACGTTATTGAATAAAATGATAATCACACCCACGAAAATATTAACACTAAATATCAATATGAAGAGAGTAACAACGACACCAAATATTAAAATGGGGTAAATATGATACCCGAATAATTAATACGATAATATTGATGAAATCTTGACAGAGTCAGAAGACTACTGCTCAATACTCTTTTATTTCACAAAACTCACAATAATATTACTTTCACACTATTTACTCACAAACTAACAAATAGCTTGTGGATTATTCTCTCTACTCTCTATTGCTTCTCTATTTTGGTATGTCCTTACAAATGAGCATAAGTGCTCTATTTATAAGGAAAATACTACCTCATTTGATGTCACTCATGACATCAATAGAAAATAACAATTCAAACTTGTAGGTAAACAACTTTAAGCTTTTTTTATGTTGTTGCAATCTTTGCAGTAATTGAGGACTAATGTTGTTAGCCTATTGCAGCAAAGGAGGACTTTATATATATATATATATACCCCACAAGTTCCAGCTTCTAAGCTTATAAGTGTAGAAATCTCACGTAAGGATTTTGGAGAAAACAAGGATGATATTGATGATTAAACTGTTGAGTTACATGCTCCTTATTTAGGAGAAGATTCCAATACTAGCTTTACTAGGAGTCCCACTACAATACAAATTATATTGTTTACATAAGTAGTATTACTACTATAACTAAAATACCTTATCCTAGTCGACTTTAGCCCCATACACGATACATCAGCTTAGTCATACATAATATAGGATTCACTAGTATAGTCCTAGTGTGACTCTATAATAGTAAACTCATCAGTCATCTTCATTGGACATCTTCTTTTGACATGTTCCAATCATTAATTTCCTTCATCTTCAATTATATAGGAGAAGAGGCATATACTAGCTATACTATGAGTCCTACTACAATACAAAACATATTCTCTACATCAGAAGTATTACTACTATAACTAAAATACCTTATCCCAGTCAACTCTAGGCACATATACGATACATCAGATTAATGGTACATAATTTAGGATTCACTAGTCTAGTCCTAGTGTGACTCTAACTCTATAGAAGTAAACTCGTCAGTCAGCTTCATTGGACATTTTCCTTTGGCATGTTCCAGTCATCAACTTCCACTATCTTCAACACTTCCCCTCAGCTTGCTGCTACGAAATTCAGCAAAGACTTGTGTTTTCAATGCTTTTGTATGAATATTAGCTAGTTGTTACTTAGACCGCACAAACTGAGTAAGAAGTTATCCTCTGGCCACCTTTTCACGAACAAAATGATATTTCATTTCAATATGTTTGGTTCTAACATGCATAACTAGATTAACTGTCATGTACAACGCACTTAAGTATCATAGTACAGTGTAGAAACAGATCAAACTAACACCCCAAGATCATGAAGTAGATACATGATCTATGTCATCTCTGCTGCAGTGGAGGCTAGTGCGCTATACTCAGCTTCAGCACTCAATCGATCTACTGTTGTCTATTTCTTGAAAGTCCAAGAAATACAATTTGCAACTAGGCAGATGCTATAGCTTGTAGTTGATCTCCTAGTGGTGGTAAAACCTCCCCAATCAGCATTTGAGTATCCATACAACCTACATGATTATTGTGAAATAATTTTGAGTCCAATGTGTAGAGCACCATTAATGTACCTGAGAATCCTTTTCACCCCTTGAAGATGTTCAATATGCATACTTTGAATAAATTGGCTTGCTAAATTCACAGCATGAGTGATATCATGTTGTCATGACCCAAATTAGGTATGTGACTGGCACTAAGCGAAAATAATTTTAAAGCAAGCCTTAGCACAAATCCTTTGTTTTTGGGCCTATCCAATTTTTCCCTATCGTAGAAATCAACAATACAGCTAATAACATCTCGATCTCATGACCCAATATCCATCAACAATTCAATCGCCACACAATTATACCAATTACAAAAAAGAAGTTTATAACTAGCCACTTGACTACAATATGAAGGAATAAATTTGAGTATAAATAGGGACTGGCAAATGGAGTGACTCTAAGAGTTTAAAAAAGAAAACATAGCAATTCGATAAATCTTTTGCAACGCGAAGCAATGCGGGGTTCACCAGATGCTACCGATTCTCACTCTCTAGTTAATGAAATCCTTGGCAATACCACCTGAGTTCTCTGTAAAAATATTTAGCGAGGAGTGAGACACTAGCTCAGTGAGTAATAACACTAAACCACAACCATTTTAATGAAGGACATGTCAGGAAACATGCTAGTATGTTAATCAACATAATGAAATCAATGCCCCTTTAGAAACGGAAACAATATTCAATCTCATTTGTCTCATGTAAGGAAAATCAATGTAATTTTTAGAAACAAACTCAGAAAAACACTTTCATATCAATCTTATATATTTGGTATGTTTCCAAGGATGAATCATGTAATTAGTGTGGCCTTCTAATTAAGAACTAACCAATAACGGCAAACTCCTCATAAAGGAGTTAAGTATTCATATCGGTAGATCCCTACTCGAGGGATATAGGTAACGGTATGCTAGTTCTACCTTCCCACTAGCAGGGCTTTATCGATAATCTGTAACTACAAGGTGCACCAGGTACAACGAACCAGCAGTTAGCTACACGATTCATCAAGGTGTACTCCTATTTAAACATTTATTGTAATCAGTAGAAGAACCTCAAAATCGAACTGAACATTTAAATCTTATCAAATAATATTATTTCAAAGTTTAACAATCACATGTCAAAATACTATTTCTCAAATAAGTGTAAAACTCTTTGAATAACAATAATCATATCTTGTAAGAATAAGTTCATCTCAAATAATCTTTTTAGTATCATATCAAGTAAAAGATATGTCCCAAATGCAAGTTCAAAATAGCCGATAACTACCACGACCCAAAAATGGATATGATGGCACTCGTCGTATTCCACCAAGACAAGTCAGCCTAAAACCCAATCATTTCTATAAAGTGTGGAAATAAAGCAAAGTTTAATAACAATTACTATTACGAAAACAAGTCAACTTAATTCAATCCCCAAAACCTGGTTGTCACGTGCACAAGCCTCTAATGTAAATACTAGAATTGAAATAAAATACGCAAGTCTCAAATGATGTTGTCTTTCAAGTAAAAACAAAATCATAAATAGGAGTAAGGAGGTTTGCTGAGATGACAAACAGCTACCTCTCAGATCTCCACAGAAAGCCTCGGAAACGAAGAGAATGAAAGGTATCACGAAGATCCGGGCTCGTAACCTTCAAAAGATTGTAGAAGCAAGGGGTGAGTACCAAACCACGCGGTACTCAACAAGCAAACTTCTAAACACAAGCTAAGAGTACAGAATACGGGTACTCCTTACACCCCATCCTAACCTCCATAGCTACAACCTGCATAAAACCAGCCCAGCCTAACAATTCACAGTTTACAATTCATACAGCTCAACAACAACACTCTAACAGATTATATATTCTCAATAACAACTTAATATTTATCAATAACAAGTTTCACAGAAAGGCACTCACAAGATCAGCAACACACAAGATCAAGCTCATCAATAATAAAAAGGTGCAATGCAATGAAATACAATGTCAAGTATAGTGATGCATGTCTGACCTAATGATACACACCCGCTGTCTCTCAGTCCGAGACCCATGGGGGACATATCTGTCCATGCATCCATCGCGGCGCGCGATACGACCCTCGATAATAGTAACCATCGCGGCGCACGATACGTCCCTCGAAATATAGTATCCATCGCGGCGTGCGATACGTCCCTCGAAATGGTACATCCTCTTTAATTTCTTATTTTTTCTCAATGCACATAACACTTGTCACAACCATGTCTTAGAACAATTCAAATGACATGTTCACACAAATAATTAGTAGATGACCATTTTCATAACATTGCACAATTCACAACACATCACACAAACAATTGATCACATTACTCCCAAACATATACCACAAGGAAATACGCGAATTCCATACGCTTAACAAGGGTTTAGAAATCCACTTGCCTCAAATAACCGAACAATCACTCTGAGACTTGAGCCTTCCCTTTACGTTGAGCTTCCAAATCAATGCAATCTATTCAAGTACATATTCACAATAAGATTTCGAAGCTAACAACACTCACATTATTATAGGTTTAGCCTAGACCCAAAAACTCACCCAAATTCATAATCAAGTTTCATGCCTAGGGTTAAGCTTCAACTTCTCCAATATCACAAGTCTAATGATATTTATACAATTTGGTAACCCAATATTTAATTTATAATATGATACTTAAAATAAGAACAACTAACTATGAAATCTAACCGGTCACGCAAATTCATTGCAGAACCATGAAAAACTCACTAAATCCCAATAAATTATCCATTCCTGACAATGATTAAATAATGCCATTAATAACAATCACACCCACTATATTTTCACTCCAAATTTCCCTTCAACAACGTACTGACAACTATTCAATTCTCACCCTTTTGATTTATTTATTTAATTTATGTTTCAACCCAATTAACAAAACTATAATACAGGTTCCATTCCATTGCAATCCCAATATAGAATATAAAAACCTAAATTGTAATGTAACAATAAGAAAATAAAATAAGAGACAAATCTGAGATCGGTAGTTTACGAAAAAATAAAAATAATTCGCAGACCTACTAGTCTGCATCCAAATTTTCTAATGTATATTGGATCATATCCCCAGGAAATCATTGCCCATGATTGGATTTTTACAGCAACCAAATAATTATAAAATAACTAATAATCCTAAAGTAGATAACTCAATTAATTTCATGACCTTAATTCAATTCCTCTTTCTCTTTCTACCCATCATATACTAACATTCCTACATATATATATTTATAATATTGAGTGCATGCAGGAATAAATCAACAATTTTCCATTTATGAGAACCACATACCTGCACTCGTTGGTTGACGCCGCCACAGGTCAGTTTTCTTTCCGCTACTCTTTATTTTCTTTTCTAAATTACTTTATGCATTAAAAGTAACATTCCTATTCACCTATTTTAATATTTCAAATTTGGTCCATTATTTTTTTAATAATAAACAAATTACTCGCAACTTAATTAACTATAGATAAATGACTATTCAAAATTATCAAAAATAACCTTTAAGGTCCGGGTCATTACAGTAACACATTTACTTTATAAACCAAGTAAAGACCATGAAATTTGTGAAATACAAATTGTGTTGAGGTTACTACTCACCGTACTCGTGTTGACATACCAAACTTGTCACCTCAAGAAATTCGTAAAGCTTCGTTCGATCAATCTATAATCACATTTATAACAATTTCGTGTTAACCTCTTCATACAAGAAATTTCATACTTTAGAATGCCCAACCCTCTAGGTTTCATGATTGAATTTCCATTTATCAAATTTTATCTATTATGCTATGAATAACTCCATAAGTGCATATCCTTATCCATTTCTATCTATTTATAGAATTTGTTCCTCCAATTCCTTACTAAAAGGTTTATCCACCCGCTGCAACACCACTGCCTATTGTTTACTCACAACAGTAATTTATCTTTGTACCCAACAAAATCTAGAATCATTAGAAGATAACTCAAGAAAAATAATTTATTAACTAGACATTTGACCTTTCTGTCGAGTGCACCTTTTACGGGAAGCAAGTGTGGAATTCAAATCTCTTCTAATATTCACACAATGTTTGATTAATCTGATGACATACATATTCATTTCTTCTTCTTTTTGTGCTTCCTGAAGTTTGTAGCTCTTTACCCAATTAATACCTTCTATACTATGATATTGATATGTTTCTCATGTTTTGAACTTAAAGCTATATTGCTTCTTCTTCAAAAAAACCTTGATATCCACCTACTTTTATTTCATATAAGTAAATATACGAAGGCTTATAGTTCAATAATTAAATGCACTCCATTAGTTCCTAAGAATTTAACAAATTTCTCTATTTCTTTAAATCATGATTCTTCAACTCTGAACCCCAATCTATAGTCATGGAATATACAAATCACATCTATAATTCAAGTTCAGAAACTTACCTTGTTTCCTCCTTCTCTTTTTACTTAACAGCTTTGTGTGAAGGATCTTTCTCTTCCCAGCTTCCTTCGTTAGACAGAGAAGCTAAACCCACACCCTTTTTTCTTCTTTCTTTTTTTCAAAAGTTGCTGACCAAGAGTGCTTCCAGTCTAAATTCTTCAACATAGCCCTTTTTTTTATTTCCAATGAGTTATATGGGCTATGGGCCATTAACTTTCTATTTTCTTTATTTGCAGCAATACATTTAATTTAAACAAAAGAAATATTTTGTTCATTAACAATTTACATACCTTTTTTTTCTTAATATGGGGTATTACATTCTCTCCATCTTATGAAATTCGGTCCCCGAATTTAAAGTGCTTACCTGATTACTGGAATATCTATGAGAATACTTAACTCGCATGATATATTCAGACTCCTGGGTAGCTTCTTCAATGGTATGGTTTCTCCGTTAACTTACGCTAACCCAATTTATTAGACTATAATTTCCTTACTTGTTTGTCAAACAATAGTTACTGCTCCTTCTCTTATGTCAAGTTATCATCAAGTTGTATAGCCGGTGTTTCAAGCATATGAGATGAAATTGATATACATTTTCTTCGAAGACATAGAACATTGGACGAGTAAAATACATCTCATAGGGAAGTTCCAAACGATACAAGCTCAATTTAGCTTATTCTTCTTATCTGTTGAATTGCTTCATGCCTTTTATGGAGGGATTCCAAGGAAAATTTGGTATCCAACTATTTACTCTATATACACTTTCCTCTCATATGTATAAGTAAGACTTTTATCTATTTGAAACTATGTGCAACTTTTGTCATATCAACTGGACCTTGTCCATAGTAACCAATACCAAGTCAGATCCCAAATTGTAATACATTATCCGCATCAACTTCAAACTATTTGATGGGGAAATGACATCATCTATTATACATGGTTTCGTATAGAGTCATTTAAAAGCTTGATTGTAAGTTATTTTTGTAGGCAAATTCTCATGATGGTAAGTAAACATCCTACCCACATTGAAAATCAAAAATACAAGCTCTTAACATATCCTTTAAGATTTGTATTGTACGCTCAAAACGTCTGTCTATCTATAGACGAACTGCAGTACTAAAATCTATTTGTACACCCAATGTTTCATGGAAAGTTTTTCAAAAGCGTGAAGTAAATAATGATACTCTGTTAGATATGATAGGCACTGAAACTCGTGGAGTCAGTCAATTTTGTTCATCTATACTTCAACAGATGTGCCTCTATTTTATTTGGCTTTGAACAGTGAGGAGTGTGATGGCTTCATAAGTCGATCTACAAATACCTACATAGGGTCATAACCTCTTAGGATTCGTGGTAGCGCAGTCATAAAATCAATAGTAACTCCTTTTCAATTTCTATTCTAGAATCTTAAATTGTAGTAGTAGTAATGTTAGTTGCTTATACTTATCTTTAACATGTGCACAAGTCATCCATTGGAAATGAAGTTAGCAATATCATTCTTTTTAAGTTCCCACCAATGCACTTGCTTTAGGTATCTTAGTAGATCCAGGATCTACAATGTATTAAGAGTTTTGGCTTTATCATTTATATTCGATCATCATAATCAACCACTTACTCCAAAAGCGACATAACTGTCAATACTCATATCCATGTCTTTACTCACTATAACCTTATTTCAATATTCACCCAATTCTCCTCCTTGTATTAGATGATCTCGATGTGCTCTACCAATAAAGAATTGGCCTGAACATAAGCCAACAATGTCTCTGAGTTTCTTTGATATCCATATCCTCAAGTATGTACATATCTTAGGTCATAAATCTATTCGCAAGAGCTATATGTCAAATAGCCCATGGATTTGCTTCTCAATGCATTTGCCTTAATACTTTCATTTTCCATGTGAGACCAAATAGTAAATTTTATAATCATTGATTAGTTTCCTCCAGTGGTGAAAATTGAAGACTAAAAAATCTCCTTTCGAACATAAATACCAAGCTCTTGTAGTCTGTATAAATCTCATTGGTTTCACTGTATAAATAGCACATATAAGCCTCTACAACAAGTACTATTGAGAGTACCTTTAAATTACAAGAGAGATAGTTCTATTCCTAGTAATTTAGTTTTCTCGAAACATAAGCTATTACACGATCATTCTATATGAGAACATATTTCAATTCCACCCTCAAAGCATCACAAAGCGCCATGAATTTCTCATAACCTATCAGTAGCACTAAAACTTGTATGGTGGTCAATAGATCTTGAAAATCTGTAGGTTCCGCTCAATATTTTTCATCCACCAATTTTTTTGTGCTTAGTTGATTAGTTACACTGTCATTCTAAAGACATCTCCAAACAGATATTTTTTGAAGACCGTCAAGCTCAAAAAGGGTGAGTCCTTGTAGTGTCTGAACCAAAGTATTGAGACTATCTTTTTATTCATTCTAGCCAAGAGAATACACTCAAGTACAATCACTAACCATTGGCACAAATCTTCCAAGTAATGTCTGTATAGCGACTGGAGCATATGTAAGTACAAAAGATATCGCAAAGAACTTTTTAATGCCTCTATCGAGTTTTGAAAGCTATATTGAAATATTTCCTCCAACTCTAGACTTATGAGAACCAACCAAAGGATCAATATTTGAGAATTAGGCGGTTCCATGTAACTAATCAAATAAGTCATTTGCAGAAGACAATGGTTACTATTGCATATCGTGACATAGTTCAGCTATTAGTAGTCAATAATATTCCCAAGTACTTGAGCCCTTTTTTGTCACAAGATATTTGTGTACAATTGAGTCCTATAGAGCACTTTTCGGTAGGTCCACCAACTATTTCTTAGCTCACTTTACTATATTAATAGCATACGATATGGAGGTATCAAAATGGGCTAGGTGTCAGGTGCCAAATCATTACCAAATATCTACTTCTTGTATGGGCGGTAGTTGAAGAAAATCCATAGAAAACACAATCTAATTCTCTCACTAATGGTTTTTTTCTAACTAGGTGTATGGTCTATTTCATGACTTACCACATACCATTTTTGTTACCATAGATAGGAAGCATATGAATATTTCTTCACTGGTCACTAAGTCACAACAATAAAAGATACAACATTTCTTATTCCTGTAACTCCCATTCTCTTCTTCTTTCTTTTTTTGAAAAAATAGGTTAATTGATTTTGAATTAAACTATCTTCTCATGGCATTTGAGAGTATTCTGAGAGGAAAATAACTCATCACACAATGACATATCAGTTAAACCATATAAATATGATCTGATTAGTTATGTTATCCTTTCCCTCAATTCTATCTTGACAAGCATTGTATACATGTCGAACCAAAGAAAAATATCCCAGAGGAGTAGAAACCAATAAAAGTATTGCCTAATTTCTTGAACTCACAATTTCCAACTCTTTCCTACAATTTTCATAGAAGGACTTCTTAGTTTTGTCCTTCTCGAATGACTGTTTGACTGACAACTTAGCACATTACATATTTCCAATCCCTTAGCACTATCAACTACCTAAAAGTAAGTTAAGGTCTTCATTCGTAAGGTGGTTTATGGGCTAACAAACCCTCCAACAAACCTCTAAATAATACTTCGTTAGATAATTAAAAGGAAGCATATCTAGCCTATTGAAGAATTTGGGTCATATATTGGTTCAATTCATTATTTGAACAAATTTCTTAAATTTCTCGTCAAGTTACACACTTTCAACGGTCAAGAAAGAAACAATCCATCAATAGCTTAGTGAATCGTCTCCTATCGATGGTGTTCTCCTATTGGTATTCTTAACTATACAATATTATACCATTTATTTTGATATGTTCACTGTTTGTACGCGGTCAGATCAACAATACGCTTGTTGGAACATGCTAATACTCGCAAAGCTTTAAGTATTTCACCCAACAATCTTTACCAAAAATCTCTAGGATCTTTGCGTTGTTAGAACGTACGAATCTTGGAGGTTTCATCTTTTAGAAACTTCCAAGCATATTTTTGGAAAATTTGAATCTTTGTAGCTGGTTGAAGAAGGTCTTAGGACCTATTTGTTGCTTGACTCCATTCATTATGTCCATTAATATTGGTGACTTATTACAGAAACATACGTGTCTTAACAATAATGCTCTCATAATTCTAAAGTGGTAGCGTAGTGCTCTTTTCGGAAAGAGATATATTAAATTTCACATATTTGCATGAAAATTCCTTAAATTGGCATTACGACCTTTTCTTGGACTTTTCAACTACTTCAGTTACCTCCCCTTAATTGGAGGGGACGGGTGTTCACAAAGGTGGCCCTTGATTCCTTTGAACCTTCAGAATATTCTTGTTATGAAATGAATAAGTTCAAGACATGTAATAGATAGATAGGTAACATTGTTAGATTCATCTAGTTGACCCTATTAGTCGCACACACAAGGCAAAGTAACAAAGGAAGACAAGACATATCCTATCACGTCCTCGCAGAATCACGATTATAGAAATAGCCGGCAACATAACCATAATTGAAATTCTACTGCTAACTTGTGCTCCATAACCACAGGAATAATTTAGGCTCTGATACCAACTTTGTCACGACCCAAATTAGGTTTGTGACCGGCGCTAAGAGGAAACAATCCCAAAGCAAGCCTTCATATAAATCTACAAAAAATGAGGCAGAGTTTTCTTTGTTTTTGGGCCTATCCATTTTTTCCCTGTCTTAGAAATCAACAATACAGCTAATAACATCTCGATCTCATAACCCAATATCCATCAACAATTCAATCGCCACACAATTATACCAATCCTTCTCCAATTAAAAAAAGAAGTTTATAACTAACCACTTGACTACAATATGAAGGAATAAACATGACTCTAAATAGGGACTGACAAATGGAGAGACTCTAAGAGTTCAAAAAAAAAGGAAACATAGAAATTCAATAAATCTCTTGCAACGCGAAGCAATATGGAGTTCTCCAGATGCTACCAATTCTCACTTAATGAAATACTCATCAATACCACTTGAGTTCTCTTCAAAAATATTTAGCAAGGAGTGAGACATTAGTTCAGAGAGTAATAACACTTAACCACAACCATTTTAATGAGGGAAAAGCTAGAAAATATGCTAGTATGTTAATCAACATAATCAAAATCAATGCCCTTTCAGAAATGGCAACAATATTCAATCTAATTTATCTCATGTAAGCAAAATCAATGTAAAATTTAGAAACAAACTCTATAAAAACACTTTCATATCAATCTTATATATTTGGGAGGTTTCCAAGGATGAATCATGTAATCAGTGTGGCCTTCTAATTAAGAAGTAACCAATAACGGTGAACTCCTCATAAAGGAGTTAAATATTCAGATTGGTATCCCTACTCAAGGGATATCGGTAACGATATGCTAGTTTTGCCTTCCCCCTTGCATGGGCTTTATCGGTAATCTGCAAGGCGCATCAGGTCTAACGAACCCATTGTTAGCTATGAGATTCATCAAGGTCTACTCCCATTTATACTTTTGTTGTAATCAGTGAAAGCATTTCAAAATCGAACAGGGCATTTAAATCTTATCAAGTCATATTATTTCAAAGTTTAACAATCACAGGTCAAAAAACTATTTCTCAAATAAGTGTAAAACCCTTTCAATAACATAAATCATATCTTGTAAGAATAAGATCATCTCAAATAATTTTTTCAGTATCATATCAAGTAAAAGATTTTTCCCACATGCAAGTTCAAAATAGTCGGTAACACATTTACTTTATAACCCATGTAAGAATCATGAAATTTGTGAAATACGAATTGTGATGAGATTATAACTCACACTACTCGTGTTGAGATACCAAAATTGTCACCTCAAGAAATCTGTAAAGCTTCCTTTGATCAATCTATAATCACATTCATAACAATTTCGTGTTGACCTCTTCATACAAGCTATTTCATACTAATTTTAGAATTTCCAACCCTCTATGTTTCATTATTGAATTTCCATTTATCAATTTATATCTATTTATGCTATGACTAATTTCATAATCTCATATCCTTATCCATTTCAATCTATTTATAGAATTTGTTCCTCCAATTTCTTACTAAAAGGTATACGCACCTGGTGCAGCATCACTGCCTATTGTTTACTAACAACAATAATTTATCTTTTTACCCAACAAAATCTAAAATCATTAGAAGATAACTCAAGAAAAATATTTTATTAACTAGACATTTGACCTTTCTACCGAGTGCACCTTTTACTGGATGCAAGTGCGGAATTCAAATCTCTTCGAATATTCACACAGTGTTTGATCAATCTAATGCCATACATATTAATTTCTTCTTCTATTTTTTGCTTCCTGAAGCTTTCAGCTCTTTAACCAATTAAAATTTTCAATACTATGATATTGATATATTTCTCATGTTTTGAACTTGGAGTTATATTGCTTCTTCTTCGGCAAAACCTCAATATCCACTTACTTTTATTTCATGTAAGCCAATATACAAAGGCTTATAGTTCAATAGTTAAATGCATTATGTTAGTTCCTAAGAATTTAACAAATTTCTCCATTTCTTTAACTTATGATTCTCCAACTCTGAACCCAATATATAGTTATGGAATATACAAATCACATCTATAATTCAAGTTCAGAAACTTATCTTGTTTCCTCCTTCTCTTTTTACTTCACAACCTTGTGTGAAGGATCTTTCTCTTCCCAGATTCCTTTGTTAAATAGAGAGGCTAAACCCATGCACACCCTTTTTCTCTTCTTTTTTTTTCAAAAGTTGTTGACCAAGACTACTTTCCCTCTAAATTTTTCAACATAGCCCTTTTTTTCACGTGAGTTATATGGGCTATGGCCTATTAACTTTCTATTTTCTTTATTTGTAGCAATACATTTAATTTTAACAAAAGAAATATTTTGTTCATTAACAATTTACATACCTTTTTTTCTTAATATGGGGTATTAGACATGTCTTGTGAGGGTCAAGTACTGAAGACTCCCTACTATCATTCTTTATAAGGAGGCATTTGCAAGACTTCCCACAACTTCTTATAAGCCATGATTTTCATCCAAAGGAGTGGCTACAGCCTTTGTCAAGGTCATCTTTGTCTTGTCCAACAGCTCAGCAACATACCTACTCTGACTTAAGTGAATTCCCCCTTCAAAATACTTAACCTCTACTACTAGAAAGAAGTGTAAAGGGCCCAGATCTTTCATAGCAAACTCTTTCTCAAGTTGTAGAACCAACTCTGGGACATGTGATGGATAACTTCCTGTGACAATAATATCATCTACATATAACAAGAGAAATATTGCGCCTTTGTGAGTTTTGAATGTAAATAAGGAGGGATTTGTCTTACTACAAATGAAACAAAGGTGTAAGAGATGTATGCTAAACCTATCAAACCAGGCTCTTGGTACTTATTTAAGACCATACAATGCCTTTTTAAGTAGACACACGTGTTGAGGATACCTGGGATCAGTAAATCCAGGAGGTTGACTTATGTACACCTCCTTTTGTAGGAAACCATGGAGAAAGGCATTTTGACATCTAGTTGTCTAACTTCCCACTTTGAGTTAATAGCAATGGATAGAACCACCTTAATAGTTTTGTCTTTAACCACAAGGCTAAATGTTTCTTCAAAATCTATCCCTTCGAGTGAGAGAAACCCCTAGCTACAAGTCTGGCCTTGTATCTATCAGTTGTTTCATCAACATTTAATTTTGTCTTGAACACCCATTTTGAACCAACCAAGTTTATAACTGGAGATTTGGGCACCAATATCCATGTCTTGTTAGTATGTAAAGCATTGATTTTGTCCTACGTTGGTGCAAGCCAATGAGGTGACCTTAGTGCTTCCTTAGAAGTATTTGATTCCCTCGAAATTTCATTGATGATGAGAGCAACAAGTGATTGGTGATGTTCCGTCACCTTGTGTTTGGTGATCATATGATGCTCTTGTGGTGCAGGAAGTACCTCAACTGGTACATCAACTAAATTAGTTGATTGTAGTGTAGTATTGTCAAGTTGATGATCAACTGGTACATCAACTAAAGTAGTTGATTGAAGTGTAGTATCTTTAGGTTAATGAAGCTTATTGACAGGACTTGTAACTGCAACATGTTCCTCACTACCACTAGCGGATCTAGAATCTATAGTTGGAGTCTCAATACTACTGTATGGATCATCACTTTCAACATGTTTCTTATTATCATCATTTGATACAGCATATAATAGTTCAATAGCACTCTCATCATCAAGGAGAATAGGGGTTGTTATAGTAGAATTTTCACCAAGAACTTGCGTAATAGTAGCATGTACTTCCTCAGAATTATGATTATCATGTGCTTGTTATTTAGAGAAAAGTTCAACAAAAGTAGCAAGATGAGGTGAGACATCAATGTTAGTCTGAGATTGACTTTGAGACACATATAGGGTAAAGTGTTTTCATCAAACACAACAAATTTCTGGATATGTACACTCTCCTTGTAAAGGGATGATAAAATCTATATCATTTGTGTAAGTTGTTGTACCCTATGAACACACAAGGGTAAGTCTTTGGAGTGAACTTGTTGCTACCCTTGATATGTGGAAAACATTTACACCCAAACACTTTTAGGCTGTTGTAATCAGATTGATATCCATACAACTTAACAAATGGAGTCACCATATGTAGGACTAAGGAGGGCAGTCTTTTAATGAGGAACACTGAAGTGAGGAAAGCTTTAACCCATAGAATCAAAAGAAGATTAGCATGAAGTTGTAGAGTTAAGGCAGTCTCCACAATATGCCTATGTTTTCTTTCTGAAACTCCATTTTGCTCGGGTACGTTAGGGAATGAAATATGTCTCACAATGACACAATCTTCCAAATGCTTAATGACGTCTGCTTTGATAAACTCACCACCTCCATCACACTGAAATATCTTAATTTCTTTAGAGAATTGTTTTTCCACCATTTTCTTGAATTTTACAAAAACCTCAAAAAAATTATATTTCTTTTTCAATGGATAAATCCATGTATATCTGTGTGATCATCTACAAAAACGACATAATATTTGATATGTTGAGAAGATTCAATAGGAGCAGGTCCCCATGAGTCACAATGATTTTTCAATAAAGGTTCTTCTCAGTTTTAATTCTAAAACCTAATGGAGGTTTACAACTTTTGCCCAACTGAGAACTAGAACAAACAGTAGGCATTTTATTCCAACTACTAACATTGATGCAACTATTACTACCCAAAACTTTTAAAGGCTTCAAACTAGGGGGTCCTAATCTAGTATGCCACATGTTGTATGATGTGTTCTAATCGTGTGCAGTAGTTAAAGCATAAAGATTGTTATCTTCCAAAGCATAAATTCCATTCCTTTTAGATCTCTTGGCCAACAGTGTCCTTGTCTTCTTGTCCTTTATAAAAAAGTTAGTTTCATCAAACTCAAGAGTACAACAATTATCCTTTGCAAGTTTACTAACTGAGAGTAGATTTTATTAATCTTAGAAACTACTAAAACTTCTTTTAAATCCTGATATGTTCCCAACATCTATTAAGTCTAACTTTTATCCATTCCCAATAATGATTTTATATGGTCCATTGTAGTGTTTAAGATCAGTTAAATACCTAAGTTATTTGTCATATGACTACTTGCTCCTGAGTCCACATACAAGGTGTCATTAGTAGTGTTTTATAGATTAGTAGCAGCCAATACATGTGGTAGCTCATCTGCAGCTTGGTGAGAGTAGTCCCACATGTAGAAACACTTGAGAGTGGTATGGTTATTCCTACCACAAATTTTACATACATCATAGTTGTTCCTATCCAGACTTCCACTTGAAGGGCTGTTCTAAGGGCCTGGTCCATATTTACTATTGTAAGAAATTGTTCCTAGTCTAGATTGCTTAAAGCCTCTTCCTCTGGAATCAAAGTTATTGTTTCCTCTTCTTTGAGAATAGATTCCTCTTCCCCTTCCCTTTCCTTTGGGTAGAGAATGTCATGCTATAATTTTGTTGTGGCACTTCTTCATCATCCTCCCTCATATCACCCCTGAGAGCATTAACAAATTGATTGAGAGTGGGATATGATGTCTTACCTAGCATGAAATTTCTGAAAGTCTTATACTTGAAACTAAGAACTCTAGCAAGATTAATTACTTTGCTATATTCATCCACAGATTTGTGAATGGATGCAAGACCATCACATATGCCTTTGAATTCCTTAATATATTCATCAATCTTTTGGTTCCTTGCCTAATACTTTGTTGTTATTGTTTGAGTAGGAACTCCTTATCTTTCGTTGCTTGAACGTAATCTTCTTCCAAGAATTCCCACATATCCTTGGCAATTGAGCAGCCTACAATCAGGTGCATGCTTTCTTCTATCATGTGCCTGAAATCCAACTCCTTCGCAACATATTTTTCCCCTCCTAGTCATCAATATTGTTGTTGTCTTCTGCACCCTTCTCAACTGCTACAACTTTCTCAGTAGTTTGTCCAGTGGAACGAGTACCTTAAGTTGGTTCGCTCTCAGTGATGAGGTAGGTTAATCTCATCACCTAAATCAACTGAGATATTTGTGTCCTCCATATAAGATAGTTTGTTGGCTTGAGTTTATTGGAGTAGGATGCAAAAAGATGGTGAAGTGAGGAGGTCGATATAGTGTTAGTAGAAGAGGTCATTGCAATTTGATATTGTGTTTATTCTGATTTTGATCTAATACATTCATTAAAGAGCAGAAACTTTAAAGATCTTATACCATGTAGAAATTTCACGTAAGGACTTGGGAGAAATCAAGGATTATATTGATGATTAAATTGTTGAGTTACATACTCCTCATATAGGAGAAAAGTCTTATACTAGCTATCTTAGGAGTCCTACTACAGTACAAAATATATTGTTTAGATGAGTAGTATTACTATAACTAAAATACCTTATCCCAGTCGACTTTATCCCCATATACAATACATTAGCTTAGTCGTACATAATTTAGTATTTAGTAGTCTAGACCTAGTGTGACTATAACTCTACAGTAGTAAACTCGTTAGACAGCTTCATTGGACCTGTTCCATTGACATGTTCCAATCATTAGCTTCCTTCATATTCAACAGTATGTGCCTCAAAATTGCCTATTATTATACAGAGTTTCTACAAAACAACTCTCACAGAATAAAGCTTTTCATAAAACACTTATTAATTAAGTCCAGGAAATTGCATCGATTGCTCATAAGGAAAGTAATAGTAACATGTACCATTGGAATGTAATAATCATTGAAAGCATTCCAGGAACATATTATTTACATGAATAATGGACAACAAATACATTCACATAAAACATACAATGTACTCAAATTTAATTTGAGAAATACCTCTCAAACGGACTCCAATTCTACAGTGATCCCAAATTAATTACTAAAATTTAGGTGGACAATTAGTATTGCTCAAAAACTTATGTCACTTTCTAGGTTAGAAAGAGCTCTATGTATAGACACTTCTTTTCTTCTCCAAAATGTAGATAAAAACAGGCTTCTTTCCTTCTCTATCAAGAAATAAGATTCTGAGTACTAATTAAATATGACAAAACACAAACCACAAAATTAGTTACGAAAATAATTCAAAATTCTTGTCCAAATTATTCTTACAATAATAAATTACAAATCGTTTCATTAAAAACTTGTAATTGCACTCCTCCATTTATATTTTGAAATCCTTCATTAAACACTTATATAATTTCTCATATTAAGTGTACAAATTCTAATATATAAATTAAATTACTTACGAATTTAATCAAGGATTAATTTCCTCTAGTGCACTGCTTAACTTTATTTCTAATTTTGTAAAATAATACGTAAAATGATATATAAAATATAAATTAATAATATATTATATAAAATAAAATAAAAAATTATTATATGAAAATAAAAACAAAATTGTTGAATGAAAGTAAACCAAACTTATGAGATTTGCTAATTAATTAATAAGAGATATATTGCAAAATATGTAGATATGGGAGGGATATCTTAGTCTTCAAAAAATAATTCCCTGCTTATTCTTTTTTTAAGAAACAAATATTTTTAGTTTCTTCCCAACAGAGGAAAAACTGCTTTTGTTTTCATTTAAAAGCAGTTTTAAGGATTTCTCAAACGCTTGATTTTTCAAAAAAAAAAATGTTTCTTTCTCAAAAAAAAAAAAAAATTGCCCTCCCTACAACAATACCAATCAGGCTCTTAGTCTCTTTGATTATAGAGTTGTAATCTAAAATAGTTCTTTGAAGTTAGTGAAGTTTGGTGAAATCCTACGAGGTGTTGGTTTTCTTCCCTTGAGCAAGGAGGTTTTCTTCCCTTGAGCAAGGAGGTTTTCCACGATAAATAGTTGTTTATTTTGTTGTGTTCTATTTTTGCTAATTTAGGTTCTTGTTTTGGGTGGTTAAGGTTTCCACAAACTACATCTTTGTCTTGCTTCGATTTCTTGTACAAAATACATAAAAACTATCAAATTAACACAATTGTTGCTTAAGAACTTGCATTTATTCATAGTTAAAAACGTCAAATGTGTCGTCTAATGTCGGCACATCAGTAAATATCGTTTGTTCCTTTACTTTCTTCTCTCTAGATTGTTCTTTAATGGTCTAACTATTTTGATTCAAGGAGTTGGTCCCTTGACGTTTGGTGGTCTCATAGGAGTCAACATCCTTTAATTTGATTCTGGGCTTGATAAATGTCCCTCCTTAAAAATCAAGGACAAATTTATGGCAAAGTATAATGGAAGGTATATTTGAACAAAAAATATAATGATAGGTATATTTAAATCAATTTTGTCAATTAAGAGAGATATTTAACCCTTTTTCCGTTCGTGAATCACACAAATCCGAAATTGATTGGACTGTTGCATTTCTTACCCCTTTATTTACCAATTGCTAGTCTCCGAAGTGATAGATTATTTGGAGAAACAATTAATGTCTGGAGACACAAATCCTTGAGCTTTTGATTGTAACTGGTTTATCATGGTGGACTTAGCTTATAAGCTACAGATTCATGTGATATGTATTAAGAAATCCACTAAATATCTCTAAATATTTTATGGTGAACTCAATAAATATTACTCCCTCTGTCCCATTTTATATGAGGTACTTTGACTCGGCACAGAGTTTAAGAAAGAAAAGAAGACTTTTAAAACTTGTGGTCCAAAATGAATGATAGAAATTTGTGTGGCTGTAAATTATTTCATTAAGGGTAAAATAGATATTTTATAGTTAGATTGTTACTTTATATAAAAATGTTGGGACTGACTAAAAAGGAAAGTGAGTCATATAAATTGGGACAGAGGGAGTATATATTATTTCGAGGTTGTGATGGAAACTCATTAACTTCAATTTTTGGACCTGTCTCTGTTAGCATATAGTATAGTGGAGTAGTCATTCCAACAAACACCAGAAGATAGTTTTGCACGAAGGGAAGTGTCTTAACATACCGTATACTGTAGAAATCTTCAACAAGAGGGAAGTAATGCTTGTAAAACAAGACATACTCTATGTTCTAATCCTATTAAGAATCAGCACTCATGTTCTATATGGTGTATAAGGGTCAGCAGAACCTTTCCGGCCTCACAAATGAGAACACCAAAATAAAAAATATATGTGTTGATTCGTGCTGCTTAGCATTGACCATAATTAGCTTGAGTCGTGCTGCTTGATGGCTTACCAACTTGCAGACATTGAATTGGAGGGACGGTAGGAGTATACAACTCTCCGAAGGTCTGCCAACAGTATGGTTCATACATATGGTATTGTTCTTGTAATGGCTTTAGTTGGATATCGGTCAGGGTCACGTCTACACATGGCATACTGTCGCTGCATGCAAGATGCACCGGTTTTACTGTATAAGTTCCTGTTATTTTTTCGTAGTTAATTTCTGATAAAGCCACTGCTGATGTCTGATTCGGGCATTTGCTCTTGTCACAATAAAACTGATCAATTACAATTGGTATTTGGACTTCATAAACTTGTATGTTTGAGAACATTAGTCCTTGCACAGACCCTGATCCACCCTGCCCACACAAAATGATTGTATTTTTTTACAATACACTTGGTTGTATGAATTCTCCGTATCGATAAAAATCATGGAATTAGTTAATAAAACCTATCCAACACAAAACTAGATAAAATGGCTATTGGAATGTTGAGTTTATACATAATGGTATCCATACCTGCCATGTCTTAATCCTTACGCCATTCATTGTGTTATGCATAATGATATCTTTCACAGTGACATTTGAAACACAAGCTTTAGTGTTATCTTTACCAAGCCCTCCAATGCTTATTCCATGTCCTGGTCCACAATTTATATTGTGTATATAAACATTTGAGCATCCAGTTTGTATTGAAATACAATCATCTCCTGCATGAACCAAAAATGTGTGATGGTGAGTGTATTTTCCATCATTGGAACTGCTAATAATTAAGGACATCGATCTCTTGAGCTAAGCAAAAATCGAGGAGCAAATTAGAAAATTAAAATTAATTACCGCATGAAACATTGGAACTGCGGATAAGGATATCTTTGGAGTTCTGTAAGTGGATTCCATCAGTATTAGGACTATCACCAGGGGATGAGACGCTGAAATTGTATACCGATACCCCAATGCAGTTGTCAAACTTGAGATGACATTGTGGACTATTCTGAATTGTAATGCCGGTGACTGTCACATTGGAACTTCCATAAAATCTAAGAGCCTGCATCACGTACAACAGTATCGCATTAAAATATTCACACAACATATGTGGCTTGAACCTTTTTGTGGTTGGTAGTCCTTACTGTTGGCTTAATGCCTGGCATTCTTCCACCAAGGGAACTGTTTAGCTGCCAGAAGACAGTGATCAGAATTAAGGAATTGAATAGGGTACAACATATGTAGACGAAACAGCTTAGGATCGAGCAAAAATTACAGGAATCGGAAGACTTGTCTGCATTGTGTTGTTTGATGGGATAATTAATTTTGATTCCTCTTCTGTAGGATCATCAAATGGGGTATCATGCCACCAAACTGCACCATTTCCATCAATCTTGCCGCTTCCTTTAATTGTAATTCCAACTAGTTTTGTGAAGTCAAGCCATTGCAAAAAGCCTGAACCCCAAGCTTCAGCATCTGCTGGAGCTATGATCGTACCATCTAGCTGCAAAAGATATAAGGGGAAGTGGATATAAAACAGGTATTACTGTAGACATCGAAATTTTGTGGAACTCTACAACACAAGTTTAATTTAAGTTCTTGGAAGCTACTCTATCCTATAAAGGGTAATAGAGACATGTTTTATATTCCATAAACTCTTGTGATGCTGACAAGATCAGATGAAGATGTGGCTAAAGTCTTCTCGACATTATTCAAATACTTCAAGAAAATCCACAAAATCCATTCAGTGAGATCAAAGGAGGTTCGAGAAATAGGCTACTAACAGCCCTCGAATCACGGAATAATCTTAGAAGAGAGGAATCAAGGAATAAACAGATTTGTGTAGAGAATTGAGTTACCTGAAAGAGAATGTTGTGCTGACAGTATGGGCCAGAGAATGAAATGGGTCCAAGAAGGAATACATATTCTGATGGGACCAACATTGTTGATGCTTCTACTTTACAAGCAGCTGTCCATGCCGCTTCGAACGCCTGGGTTTCATGTAAAGGATTAGCAGTTTAAATGTTACTCATTGTTGTAAAAGTAGAAGTTATATGCAGAGTGTAAAAGATGGTACATATGCTATAATGACATTTTGAGCACCAATTGCAAGTAAACTAGCATAGATTGGTAACTTACAAAATGTGATAAATGACACTAACTAATCTCAGGACTAAGTCAACATTACAATGTACAATTGCGGACCCTTTTCATGAAGACAAAAGGAGCTCTGTTCACTGAACTCATCCTTAAAGTCCGGTCACTGAACTCACCCTTATTCGTGAGGTAGGTAGGTCTGGATCACATAGCGGAACTTCCTAAAAATCCTAACTAGGTCACAATCAGTGTTATCAAAGGCGTAAAGCCAAACACAGAAAGCTCTGAGCTTTAACTGTAAAGGCTAAGCGCAAGTACAGCATGGTTTTTAATAAAGGAGTAAATGGAGAAAAAAAAATCAAGCATGTATGTGTAGTTCAAGAGTACTAATTATAAGTATTTGGACAGAAAAATTACGATAAAGTGAAATATTAATTGTTTGGTATCGCCTCTTCAGGGTTATCCTCATTCTCAAGGAATTAAAATCATGTCTTAGAGCCTTAATGAAGACCCTAAAGCATCCACTAAAGAGGCAAAGTGATCAACATATTTTTCGCCTAACATAAGCGCACATTTGACAACACTGATCATGATGGATAAAAATTAAAACCTACCTTGATATCGTCGCTCTTTCCATCCCCTTTGGCACCATAGTCCCTAACATTAAAAGTGGTGGCTGAATATCCTTTGCTTGGAGAATTGGTGAGCATTTTGCTCCCTTTCTTCCTGTACAGAGAAGTGGAGGAAGTTGTGATTTGTCTGCCTCTTCTGGCATTACATGTTTCTGACAAAACAAGAAATGCAATGATAAGCAGAGATATGAAGCTTCTCAAACTAAAACCTGTCATTTTTGTCTAATGGACACAGGGTATTGAGGGATTTTAAAAGCTTTGGGGACAGTTGGGTGACTAAATTTTCTTTAAATTAGCCTAAAGGAGCTAACTTGTGATTTATATAGAAAGGAATGTACAAAGTACTAATGAGAACTGTACAAGGATAAGCCAAGATTCTTTTAAGTGCTTTTTTATTAATTACACATGTCTTTACTTTATGTGATTTTTGGTTGGTTGATAACTGTTTCCTCTTTTTTTGGCATATGGAAGTTTAAATAATAAAATAAAATAAAAATACACAAAGTTTATTGGGACAACCTGAACCACCAAAACCAGTTGCCAGCTTATATTAATCGTCAATAATGTAGAAGGTAGAATAACATGTTATCATGCACAAACATGCATATAATCTATTTATTCAAAAAGAAGAAAAAATCAGTTATGATTTGGTTGCTAAAGTTTTTGTTTAACCAAATCAAACTGCAGCTTAAGACGATTCACGATGCTCAAAACCAAATTTAATAAATTATAAGTTGAATCATAACATAAAATTATGATTTGATTCTAGTTAGCTCTTGCCATTTAGACCGCATGATCTTTAGTGTCAATTAATTAACGGCAATTAGCATTCTTTGTATATATCTCTAAAGCCTTTAGCGACATTGAATCGAATGACACGTTACTAATGCTGTAAGACTTTAGCACTCTTTATTTTAATGTGTATATATATTGACGCTAAAAGTTAATTTTGTTATAGTGACCTCACTTTAATTTGAGTTTAAGTTATATGCATTATGGTGTATAAAATATTTACACAATCAAGTTATTTATTAGGTAATTATAATTTATAGGTAATCTTTCAATAAACATTAGTCTCTCCATCCTAATTTATTTGAGTTAGTTTGACTTGACATGAAATTTAAGAAAGAAAGATAAATTTTTGAAACTTTTGATCTAAAGTAAGTCATACATGTTTGTGTGATAATAAAGCATTTCATTAAGATTAATGAGTATTTTTAAAGTTAAATTGTTACTAAATATAGTAATATGTCATTATTTTGTAACTGATTATAAAGAAAAGTGAGTCATATAAATTGAGACAATGAAAGTAATTATACTAAAATAGCACCCAATAATGTAGTCTAGTGATCAGTGAAGTGGTTGAGAGCTATGAAATCTTAAGTTCAACTTCCAATAAAGACAAAAAAATAATATTAGGTGATTTTTCCTATGAAGTGCATAAAAATTGATCCGAACAACATAGCAACTAAAAAAATATGATGAAGTAATAACTAACTTGCTATTACAATTTAAAGTTCACTAATAACATAAAAAGGTTTTTGCATTGTCATAGCTAGCCTGAGGCATGTCAAGCGACATCCTTTCTTCAGAAAATTATACTGTACAAATAGATCAAATTTTCATTTTATATGTTGTTGGGTTTTGGATCTTTAAGATTTAAGGGGTTGTTTGGTTTGAATACAAATTATGTTGGAATAAGTTATGTTGAGATTAGTTATCCTGACATTATTTCTTATTGATTGTTTGATTTGTTCTACTAAAATTAATAACCATTGCGTACTTCCTAAAAATAAGTGGTTTGATTACAAAAATACCCTCTCATTTATCTTTTTTGTAAATTATTTTTTTGGTAGAGTTTTAGCTATTCAATCTTAAAAACAAAACCTCCTCCTTATTTAGCTTAGTTATTTTTATGTATGAATTCTTATAAATTTTATTTGTGCTCAATTATGTGCCAATTTTGGAGGTGTCAATACTCCATGCTAAAGAAAATAATATAGTGTGATGAGAAAAACTCTTTTACGTATCACATTTACTATAAAACTGTGTATAAAAAGTGAAGCAACTTATGACTCAAAATTTAGTAGCGAATATAACATATAATACGCCCTACATGTACTTGCTCCCAAATTTGCTCAACGTATAATACGTCCACATTTTACTTCAATATCTTCATCTTTGAAGCCTCCAAACAAATCCATCAAAATGTTGACAATACTAAAATCAATAGTGCTCTTTTAATGGGAGTTCATAATTAAAGGATTTGAAAGGTAGTTTTTTCATTTAATAAGTTTATTCAATGACAAATTATGATGGGATTATTATAGGGAAAATTGTGCATTATAGCAAACTATTAATTCAAAATAAATATTATAACTATAGTTTTATTTAATTCCAATTTGCAGCGAACTCTCTTGTCATTCGCCTCTCTCCCTGAATCTCGCTCGTCACTCTCCCTCACCTCTCTCACTTTATACAAACACAAATGTATAAATTGTGTTTGTGTTTATGTTTGTCTAAAGCAAGAGAGACTGTATATACAAATACAAATCCATATCTACCCGTCTTATACACTTATAATTATACAAATACAAATCGTCCCCTGCCCAGTTCTCTTTTGTCTTTCTCTTTCTCACTTTATACAAACACAAATTATACAAAATACAATGTATAAGTTTTTTTTAATAAAGCGCGAGAGAGATTTGATATACAAATAGAAATGTTTTAACTCGATTCAATTATATATAAATTCAAATTTTATGCAGATATACAGATACAATCATTGATACATATACATAGTAGTTACATATATACAACTAGGTAAATTACCCGTGCTTCACACGGAATTGAACTATTTTATTAAGCTTATGTATGATCATTCGGTAATATTCGTATTTTTTATACATACACTACATTGTCAAGAACATTTTATCTTAAGGCAAAGCGTTCCTCCGAAATTTTAAAGTGCTACATTTTTTTAATTTTCTTTTTTGTTGCACAAAAATTATGAGTCATAGAGAGATTTTAAGTATAAGAAAGAAGTCTAAGAAAATATCCATGGAAATAGTTTTTTAGAAGTAACGAAATTTTCTAAATTCCAGAAAGTTATAAAGAACAACATCAGCCGTTAAAGTAGAGACCAAAAAGCCTCGAACAATAACACTACCAAGTAAAGTGGAACATCACGTCCATACAAGAACATAATTAACTAAATTAAAATGGAGGACCTTCGGCTCCTTTCTTATGAACCTCCATCAATCTCTTTATTATTATAGTATGTTGTATCATGTATATGTCAAAAATGACCCTAAAATTGGTAATATCATAAAGGTTTTTCCTCATTGTGTCTTAATAGTCATTATTATTGCTTAGGTTTCATATCATCGGCCCCAAGTTATTTGGAATTGAACCATAGTTACTGTTATGGTTATAGTATGCAGTTACAAAGAATTAATGCAATGATCAACCTAACAGTAGGTTGCATTTGAATGAAATTATTCACAACTGGATATTCTAAACCAAAATTTTGATACATAACATATTAAAATCTCACAGCATAATTTTGTGAGTACTTGAACTCACAAATATACACAAATAATAATAAAGACGGCCTTACTTTCCTAACAATCAAGAAGATAAAGGCATGTTGCTTAACATAATTTTCAAAAAGATAGTATGTCGGGTTGTATCCAAATTTACAGTTCACAAATTTAATTGAAAGAAGCCAAAAGAAAGAGTTATTACTACAGCAAAAATGATCTTTAATGACAATTAATAGCTTAATTGCCACTAAATATATATTTTAAGAGGCAATTAGTACTCTCTATACATGTCTCTGAAGTTTATAGTGACATTGAATCTAATAAAAATTAATTAATGTCTGTAAAGGCTCTAGAACTTTTCGTTAATGCACATATTTATTGTCGATAAAAAATATTTTTGTTATAGTTTATTTTGGGCATCTATTAGTTTCTAGAAAACTTGATCTCTTATCATGCCCAAAAAGAAGAAAGGGAGAAATATGGTAAATTAGTCAACTTGCGATAAAAGAAATGGAATAATTATTTCTATACTAATATTCTAGGAAGAGTGAAATGACATACAAAATGTTTGTACCTAAGATAAAAACAATCAAAATAATATACTAACTGTGGCGAGTAAGAGAACAATCTATTTGGTTCTTTTAACAAACTTCACCATTGGTTCTGTATTAGTTATCACATATATATTTGTTGTTGTGTGCTATCAAATATAGCACAACCCACAAACAATTTTCGCAAAAGGTATATGAAGAAGCATGTAGAAAGGAACAAAAGAGAAGATTAATTTTCAATCAACCTAACTAGGATTTTTAACAGAGTTCAAAAAAGTCACCAAAATAGCAAAAAGAAATTGCAATAGTTACATGAATCACTATGGCTTATGGTAAAAGATTAAGCTTCATGAAATAGGAGGAAGAAAACTTTGAGGAATGAAACACACTTCATAAGAAGCTTAACTAATATATTTGAATTTGACTCCCCTATAGCGGAAAAAACCTATAAATAATAGTGGCAGAAATAGAAGTTTTGTATACTGAAGAACTAAATGTTATGAATTCAACCATTCCAACAGCGTTATGAGTTGTGGACTGAGAGGTGCAAGAGTAATAATATCGCATTGCAATTGAAATCATTTTTTTTTTGTTTATTCTTTCTTCTTTCGGTGTCTTGGAATTAAGTGTTGGATTTTAAAATGTGTGGATGAAAAATGAAGAGTTGTGACTTTTGTGAAAAGTTGTGATTTTTGTGAAAAGTTGTGACTTTTATGAAAAATCATCGTGACTTTTTTGTAGAGTTCTTACTTTCAAAAGAGTTGTGAATTTTATGAAAATTATGACTTTTCTATAGATTGTGCCTTTTAAGAAGGGTTAAATAAGAATAGTCGCAACTTTTCATGAAAATCACAAATCTTCATATTTCATTCAAAACTCTAATAAATGACATTGACCCTCAATCTATGTTGTACCACCCCTAGACAAAAAAAGATTAACTCAAATCACCAAAGGTAAAGTAAGATTATCAAGAAATGGTAGACTAATGCATAGAACAATGCAAGTATACATAGGATTAAAGGAGAAAAATTCACAATTTCAAAATTAAAAAGAAAATTCTCAAGGTATTAACTATTATATAATCATTTGAGCCAGTTAACTCACATAGTTTGACCCAATACTTCATTCTAGTACTAGTTGGTTAAATTTAAGTTTGGCCTAGTATTCCTATATGGCGATCAATTACTTAAGTAAGTTCAAAGGGGGACTGATATTTATACATATGGTAGATTTGGTGGAGGCTTAATTTGTAAGATGGTGATGACAGTTGTAAAGGTTTTTTTAGAGGAAGGGGAAGGTTAGTTTTGAAAATAAATAGATTAAAAGGGAATACTGGTGTGTGGTGACGCCACATAGGAGGGCCTATAGCTCACACATGCATGCACGCACACACGCGTGCACACACACAAAAAAAATATGATATGATTATATAACCAATGTACATATACAATTCACCTCTCCACTTTCTACCCTCTCTCCTCTCTCTCTCTCTCTCCTAATCTCGCTCGACACTCTAGCCTAACACAAATAATATATACATATACAAACACAATTTTCATAGACACATATGTCTGATTTATACAAATTATTTAACACCCCGAGCCTACACCCTGGGCGGGACTGACACTCGAAAACCATTGTTGGCCCCAAGCAAACCCTGACCTGACTTACTTACTCAGCGGAAGACTTAGCTTAACAAGATAAACCCAAACAAAACTTAGAATGTTATAAAGAAAACATTCAACTAGCCAATAAGGCAAACTTAAGTCTCAACATAAGATAATGAAATGAAAAGGCTAAAGAACTAACATTTGACTGTCTATGAAGCCTCTAAACAATTGAGATGGATGTCGTGACAAGACCCATGACATCCTAATGAACTAATAATAATACTAAAAGTAATAAAAGGGATCCTCTGGAAAGCAAGGAGGCTCACCACAAGACTCTGAGTGCTCAACTGGATCAACGATGCGCTGGATGCTGATCCTGGTTATTTGTGTTTGCATCATACAAAGATGCAAGCCAAAAAACATCAGTACATTGAAAGTACGAGTATGCGAGGGGAATTCTAAACAAGACATAATCTTGAAAGGAACTGAAGAACTTACCTGGCTCAACTCAACTCAACTCAAACTTAACTGAACTCATTTCAATATAAAGAAGTATCAAACAAGTGCAATATAAAGAAAAGCTTTTAAAACATGGTTATCAACTATGTGTATTTGGAAATACAATAGTAACTCTGATGTGTATGCAAAGATACAATAAAACTCTGAGATGTATATAAAAATACAAAATAATATTGTTGTTGGAGTTACTCTAACCGACAACCATCACTTAAGAGCTATTGTGATGGTACAACATTTTGCCTGACACTGCAAGGGTTGTCCTATACCTTGCCGAGGGTATAGAACCTAAACTACTAAGTGGATCCACTAGTCTATGCTAAAAAGCACTAAAGCAATCATATAAAAATTATGATCCTTTTCTACCCATGATGGCTACATGGTTTATGGGGGATGTGAGTTTTCTGAACTCTCCCCCATATCGGTGCTCAATACTACTCCCAAAAATGATACTAGCTCTTATGTTTAAAAATATACTTCTTTCTGTGATTTGAGATAATTGCTCAAAAACTTAGCTCAAAGGCTACCTTGAAAATCAAAGTTTCCTCTCTTGCTTAATTATGAAAGCATTTAGTCTTTACTGAAAATTAGTTCAAAGGCTCTTTGGAAATTGCTAAGGGACTAGTACAGAAAGAAGAGGGGAAAAGTAGAAAACCTAGCGTCTGTGGCGCTCTGAGTGGCGCGGGGCGCCAGACCCAAAACTTCAGAGCTGAAGTTGGGGCTCACTGGCTGGCGCGGCGCCCCACGTTCTGAACTTCAGAGAAGACTTTGGGGCACGCTAAGAGGCGCGGCGCCTCACCCCCATTCCCAAATTTTCGATGAACTTCCTTGGTCGTTTTCCAACTCTAAACCCTCTAAACTCAATTGGGTCTTTTCCCAAACATTTAGATTCAACTACATAATCAAAATATGTAAGAATATACCCAAAACGACAACTAATTTCATGAATTAAAATCAAGAACTTCTCAACAACTTCAACAATCAAGAACCAAATAGAAACTTCAAACAAATTCTTCAAGAACTCAATTTCTCTAATCTCAAGAACGACAATACGCTGAAATAAATCATGATTGGCGCGTGGGTGAACTAACCCAACGCTATGTGATCTCACATACCTCGTAGGGATCACCCCTTGATGAAATCCACAAGCGATTCTTGAAGAACTCGACGATTTCCTTACTTCTCCTTCTCTTTTCTCCTCTTCATTTCTCTCCTCTAAAACCCTAACTCAAATTTCAAAAGCGTAAACTGACCAAGTTCAGTTTAGACCCCTAAGTAATTACCAAAAACGAATTAAAATAATAGGGTAAGGAAAAGATCAAACTACCCTTCAAAAATCCGGTTTTGACTTTCCTTAACTAGACAACCGAACTTTCAATGGACATATCTCACTCATATGAACTCGGAATTGAGTAAACTAGGCGGTGTTGTAAAGATTATTCCAAGATATTTCCTGCGATATTTGGAAACACACCTAACTCATACTGAGTTAGGAGTTATGATCGTTTGAAGTTGACCAAAAACTCAACTTAGCATACTTAACAAATTTTCCAGATTTTTATATTCTTTTCAAAAATAACTATTTACAATTCTTAACTTCTTCCTAGTTATTTCAATTTGCGAGATGTTACAAATTAGATGTCTGCAATTTTATACAATCAGATGCTCCATAACAAACTATGTTTGCTATGGAGCGCAAATAGCAAAATTGTAGCTATAGAGCGCTAATATGATTTTTATGTTTCCTATTCCTAAAATTTACTCATTATTATACCATCCCTTGGGAGGGATAACTTATCCCGATACTATTTATTAATCATGTGATAAGTTATCCCAAATTTTTCAATCAAACACTAAATTAAGTGCCACTAAATTTTTATCCAGGACACTTTGTTTTTATCCTTCACACCAAACGACCCCTAAGAGTTAAAGATAACATGTACCCAAAAAAGGTCATCGATGTATCTCCTATTTATTATGGTCAGTTACATGGACAAAACAGAATAAAGTAGAGAAAAGACATAAAGTCACTATTCAAGTTGTCTCAAATTTTCAAAAAAATATCTTAAATTTATAGGCATCTTATTATATTACTCTACAAAAGTATTAAATATCTTTGGAATATACCATTTCGACCTATTTTCTCACTTGGTTTGTGAACACACAAATGAAGCACATAAAGGTATTTTTTTGATGTCATAAACCAATCAAAAAGCGCCATGTTTCAGTTGTTTTCTTTATTAATTATTTACTTCATTTAAATACATCATCTTTCCCAAAAGAGAAATGAAAAAAATGGAGAAATGAAAAAAATGGAAAGAAATGACGTACTTCATTTAAATACATCATAATTCTTAATGAAAGCAAATTTGATAATAGGGTTTGCGTAGGTGGTAAATACCCTTGATCTTATTCAATTTTAAGATTGTGAGCTTGAATTATTAAAAAAATGATTAAACTTCCAAGGAGAAATAGAAAAAATGGAGGCAAATTTAGATTGAGCCGTGAAATATAAATTGTCATCATTCATCAAATTGAAGCAGATGGAAAATGAGGCTATTTGAACAAGTACACACATAAGTCCGATATGGCATATTATATATAGGACACCACATAGGACACAAATTGTCATATAGGATGTCACGTAGGATGTGTGTGTCTATTTGTTCAACTTTATACAAGTTTAAATATATACTTATGCACATCTCAAAGTTGGAGGACATAAATGTATATTGAGACCAACTTAAAAGACATATTTATGTATTATACCTAATTATGAACGCCCCTAAGTTCACGATATACTAAAATATAATACAACTGAAAACTAGCCAAGTGTCCAACTGCCAATACTTTAGTCCACAAAACATCATCATCAGCTTATGTAAAAAAAAAGAAAAGTATCACATGAATCGAATAGAATAAGTTTATTTAGGACAGTTGTGGGGGTTAGCTGGAATTTATGAAAGTCCCAATAGAATGTTGGTAACATTCATGTGAACTGAACTGCCTTGATTGTTGCTAAAGAATTATTAAAAAGAACCTTCGATGCTCAAATTCAATTGCATTTAAACCTAAATTATTTTGTTACTTTGTATTCCAACCAGCATTTTATTTTCTTCTTTTACATCTTTATGAGTTGCAATCATGTGACAGAAACCCCTTCAATCTCACCTATGTATCAAAACATGTGACCATGTCTTTTATTTATTACTCTTTTTAATGTTTGATTTACTTATACCAAGGAATAAATATATTTAGAGTCTGTTTGTAGGAGTCTGTCAGACAGCCATGAGACTATCTCAGATCTGGGCAGATATAAGAACGATCATCTACTGTACCACAGCTCGAGGAACCACGGATGATTGTTAATCACGCTCTGGTCACATGGCCATGCTTCATCAATCAGACTTGGTTGTTTGCCTCCTTAGAAATCAAGGATACAGTGGTACAAGCCATAGAATAGATTTTGTTCAAGTAAGGTCGTGAGCTTGTTTGGCATTGCTGCTAAAAATTACTTATTTTTAGAAATATTTTTTTATAATAGTTTTTCAGAAAAGTGCTTTTAAAAAAAACAATTTGTGTTTGGATAATTCATTTGAAAATACTTTTTATAAGCGAATTATGTTTGGCTAATTTTAAAAAAAATACTTTTGAGAGTCAAATTACGAAAAAAGACAAGTATTATGCACTTTTAATATTAAGATTATTTTAATATCTATGATAAAATTTATAATTAAAACTTTATTTTATTAAATTAAAATTTACATATTTAAATTGTCAATCAATATCATACATAGATGAATAAAAAAATATTAAATATTAATATAATAGTAACATGATGATTTAAATATAATTAAAAATATCAAGAAAAATAAATTTAAAAATCATTTCACAAATTAAATCACTATATACAAAACACTCATCACAATAATAAATAAATAAATATAAGAGATGTATTGATAAATATGTATATATGGCATAGATATTTTGGGCTTGAACTAAATAATTTTCTGCTTTTGTTTTTTTTTTTTAAATCAGAAACTATTAGTTTTTCCCCAATAACAGAAAAGTTGTTTCTACTTCTATTTAAAAACAGATTTACTAATTAGTCAAATACCGTGTTTTACCAAAATAAGTGTTTTTGGCCTTATAACAGCAATGTCAAAAAGGCTCTACTCTCTTCCAGCTTAAGTGACACGTTTCTTTTTAATAGATTTTAAAAATAACTATTTTTATATTGAGAAATAATTTTATATTTAAAAGTAATTTTTGACATCACCAAAAATTGCAATGGTGTTATAGGATATTGGATGAGAAGAATATCATAGAGGAAGAGGTTATGGTTGCATGAGCAAGTCCAGAAGTCTGTTTCTCTTTATTATATATACTATCATGAAATGTGAGTAAAAAATCACTTGTGTAGTAAGTATGAAAACAAGCTTGGTATTGTCTCTTGTTTCAAAGGTAAAATCATGCCAATACAGAGCCAAGTAATGCAAATAAAAGCACAAATAATATCGATCTTGCCCATACAGACCCAAATCATGTTAAAACAAGCCCAAGTACTGCAAGAGAGCACATTAGGATCCATAACGGATATTTATCCTCATGAATAATTAACAAGACTTTCAATACATGCCCAAACACAAATAAAAGCAATAATGGTGTATTTAGTCAAAATTGCTTTTCATGTATGCACGGGTAGTAAAATCATCATTATGTGTGTATACCAACAGTTGCTTCACTTAGGCATATATTGTATGTGTATGTATACCAGCTTAACCCCATGCTACTACCAACCAATAAATACGTTTTCCCAATTTCCAAATTTGCAGTATAACGTATTTTCATACAAAATACAAATAGATAAAGATTGGGCACGGGCAGCCACCATCTAGTATTAATAAAATCACTCAATTTAAACTTTTGTATTAGTAAAATTATCAACAATTTTTTGTTAAAAAAAATAAATATAACTCAAATCTTGCTAAAAACGCTCTAATCATAATCGACAACATTCAACAATAGCGCCTCTACAATCAATTACGATGATAAAGTTTAAAACATTAATTGATGTACGTCCAACAGCTCCCACCCTTTTATGAAAATATTCTAGGGTACTTATAGGACAAAGTTCACGTTGTAACGATTTCGAGAATCACCCAAAGACTGATGCTCTTCATAGAATAAATGAACCCTAATAATCCCTCTAATTGTTGTAATTTAAAAGGGACTTGCCTCACGATGAACTCCCCAAAAACCTCTTTTCAATGATCTCAAATCCAACTCCTTGAATTTACAAATTAGAGTGGAATTGTGCGTTAGTTCTTGTTAAATTGATGATGTAGTTCTCACGAGAGGAAATACAATAAGATGCGGAAATCGAAAATACAAAAAGTAAAGATAGATAGACACAAAAAGAGGAAACAAAGAGCAACCTAAGGATATATTAAACCCAAAGACCTCAATTCGTTAATCCAACAAGAATCACCTAACTCTTACGACGACCTTGAGGTATTCGATATACCAAGCAACCGACGTTTCTAAACAAGGTTCAACAAAAAATTATACCAAGCTTTCAAACACTCAAACATGAGTTTCAGGTTTACAACCACAGTATTCAAATCAGTCTCCATAAAATGAACCCTAAAACGTCTATTTATAGTTTTAGGACATTATTACATAGATGGGCCCAAAAGTGACCCGAAATGGCCAATGGGCAAGCCAAGTCGGGGTTGCCTAATGACTCGGCGATCCGCCCAATGTGTTCGGTGAGGAATCCTGCTCCTTGCCTTGGCTGGGAGCTACTGGAACTTTGGGCGGTCTGGGACCATCGCCCAATCCACTTGGCGATGCGCCGAAATTCCCTCATCTTGCCGAATGAGCAGCTTCTTTCTGTAGCTCCTTGGGCCAGTTGGCGATCTTGGAACTCTCACCAAGGGGGTTTGGCGAGTCACCGAAGTGGCTGACATCAGTTTGGGTTGTTCTGTTTGAGCTCATGGCTATCTTTTATTCTTAATTGCAAACGATTTTTTACCCTTCCAAATTTTTTGAATTTTTCGCATATTTTTGCCACCCCTCATGAGTTGAATGTGGTTATTCTTTTGCAAAAAATTGAGTCTCGGTTTCAATCAATACCGATGACTTGAATAGTGCTCTCAATTGAACGAACATGAATGTAAAGCTATGATGAGGCCAAATGAAGTTGCATAGACAATATATGAACTCTTTGCATCTCGTTGTGATTAGCCATTTATCGAATTGATTCTCTTGTAATGACCGTTGCACACTAGCGAAAATGTGTAGTCTTGTTTGACTTAAGTGTCAATGCCTTGTGTGATTAGTTTACTTTGAAACTTGCATGAATAAACCTAGAATTTACCCTGTTAGTCTGATTGATTTAGAAAGGTGTCCTCTTGAGACGATCTTAGGCAACTTTAAAGAGTATGAGCCAAATTTGACATATACCTCTTTTGTGGCCTACCCGTGAGCGTGTGAAATTCTTTTGAACACCCTTTGAGCCTTACCTTTCTTTGGAAGAACCTTGATGAACTGTAGACCGTACTTGAACCACTACCTACAATCCTCTTGAGTTGTGGTTTAGTGAATAGCCAACTTAGGCCAAAAGCCTAATTTCTTAGATATTTCTTAGATATCTAACCTCGCCGAACTATCCGCCTGCACTAATTTCTTAGATATTTTCTCTCAAGTTTGGAGAGGGTTTTGTGAGAGACTTGAAGAGAGAAGGATTTCATCTTCCCCAAGTTGGAAACGGGTCTTCTCCATTCTTCTTTCTTTGCTTAGATCAAGGTTTAATTTCTTATACCCATTTGATTTTAGTATCATTTTAGGTGTATTTTGTTATTTCTTGATGTGTGGCTAAAAACCCCATTCTTGGGGTGTGATTTAGCAAATATGTGTTGATATTGTTGTTGGGTCTTGCTTGCTGATAGGGTAGATGTATTTTAATGGTGATTTTACCTAGTGATTGTGGTTTAATTTAATGGGTTTGTAGTTGCAAATACAAAACCACCCATGTCTTTTCGGCTTGCCCGAGAGGGAGGTCGCGAAACCAAGACCACTAGACTGATGGCCTAAGGAGTGGATGGACATAAGGTTCAGCTCGAGAGGGTGAGCCCTAGTTCCATATCCTAACATTCAGCTCGAGAGAGTGAGTGGGGTAAGGCATAGACTGGTCTTCATGTGGCAAATGGGTGTCCGAGAGGAACCCATTTGAAACGGGGTAAGTTTCCCGAGAGGGAACTTATTTCCATCTAAAGCTTAGCCTAGTCACTATTATCTTGCAAATTTCTTATTGAAAGCATGTACCCAACTATTTATCTCAACTTGTATTGCGGTCACACCCGAAGAACATTTCCCCATACTTGTTTTTCTTGTTAATTTTTGCAAGTTTTACTACTTGTGACAAAACCCCCCAATTGATATTTGACACTTTCGTGTCACCCCCTTTAATTTACTATGTTTTTTAACCGTTAATCTTTTTAGCTACGACTAGTTAGAGCTAAATTATATTTTTCTATAAATTCTCAAAACCATTCCCGTGGGACACGACCCCAACCTTTAGTTGGGTTACTATACTATCGATGATCGTAAACACTCATACCATAGGTTAGTGTTGTTGGTCACGATAAGCATCATCTATCAATGATGGATCATAGATTGACCAACGTGGAGGATGAGATTTGGGCCAAAGAAAGAGAGTTCACACTACCATCGTATGTGGTAAGGCGAACTATACCTAGGAAGGCCATGATGAATCAAAAGCAAAGAGAAAATATCATCCATTCCAAGTGCCTCATCCAGGGCCAGATCCTCGTGAAGCCCTTTCGATGGATGCACTTGTGGGCTGTTCCAACATTCCAACGGGAGTGTCATTTCAGGGTAAAGATCTTTCTTGTGGACGTCAAGGTACAATAGCTAAACTTAACACTTTTACCATTGCAAATGAACAAATTGTAAATGTTAGATTGTCTTTATGTGAGCCTATTATTTCTTTACCATGTGTTGATAATGTACTTGTTGAGATTATGGATACACTAGTTGATCCTATTGATGATCGAATTGATTCTTCTAGTAAAATTGATTTGTGTCCACCTAGTGTTGACACTCGTGCTTTGAATGATAGTTCATTATCTCGTAATGATTGTGTTGATCAACCTGCTTGTGAGTGTAGTTCACTGGTTGAGGGTTCTTGTAATGTGATTAAGAAACCTCAATTTGGTGGTACTAAAAAAATATTGATCATTTGAATATGAGTGACTCTTTGAGCATATCTTTTGTGAAAGACCCGATTGCTTCCTTTGCTCGTAGAGATCATGTGCTTGAAAATGCTTCGAAAAATGATATGTGTCTTTTTGAGGGTGAAGTTACATATTTTAATTCTTCCCTAGTGGTTGATCCCTCCCTCTTTAAGTACAATATCTTATTTGAAGATGATGAAATCACTCTTAGTGATGTACTTAGTGGTATGAATCATGAGAGCAGTATAGCTCTTGATAGCTATATTTGTTATAGTAACCCACTATGGTGTGAAGCTTTCCCTCCCAAAGATGGAAATATCTTTTTGGAAGATGAGAGTACTCTTGTGGAGAAGGAATGTGATGAGGAGGAAGGTGGTATTTGTTTTCCCAATACTTCTTCTTCTGGGTGTGTTCCAATTGTCAGTGGTATGACCCATGAGTTTGAATCTATTAGTAGTCATACCCATGAAAACACCCTAGAGGCAGTTGACTTGCGAGACATCTTTCTCTAGTAATTGTTTACATATGATGATGCTAACGCTTTTGAGTGGGGTATGTTGTTAGAAATTGAGGGTTCCAATAGGGCAAAAGAGGGGATACTTAATCCAAGCCTTTGGATTTCCTTTACAATTGACCCCGGTAGTAACTTGACTTGTGGAACTTATGAAGTGATGCTTGGTCAAGAGGACAAGTGTTATTTACTGTTTGACATAAGGGACTTGTGGCACTTGTGCTTGTTTGAATGTGGAACCAATGAGGGCTTACATATGAGGTTGTTTAAGTGTATTGGCTCATTCACTTCTTCCCTTGGTCAAAGTCTATTATGTAGCCAAGTATCTATTACCGTGATGGGTTATAAACCCTTTGTTGATCATTTTGATGCTTGGTTATATGTTAAATTTGTGCGTCCTTGGCATGTTGAAGAAATTGTTATTGCTAACGATAACCCTCATGCCATGAGGATCTGGTTCTTGTTTGCTTCCCCTATGGTTTTGCAAGGTATGGATTCGAGGACGAATCCTTTCCAAGAAGGGGAGAATGATGCAATCCAGATTGCATCCAAGCCATCCATTCATGAACTTCAATGTATTGATGGATCATTCACAAGGATGGATGCTCGTGGGATTGAGATGGTGCCAAAGAGGGGATTCCAGGCCTTGCTTGGTAACATACGTACTTTGAAGGAGCTCCCAGTTGAGCAACACCATGCTTGGATGATAGCTTGGAGCGTGAGAGGTCTAACGAAGCAAGAAGGAGCAAGTGGAGGCGTTGCTCCATTCAGAGCGATGTCAGCCACTTCGGCGATTAAGGACAAATGTATAAACAGAACAACCCAAATATATACAAACACAAGCAAAAAGTAAGTAGCACACACAGGTGGGCCTCACCCTACCACAAATAAATACATTTGTCCTCAAATATATAACAATAATCTCGAGGTCAAATTAAGTAAAGACAGAGATAGGGATAGAGAATAATCCTGGTTAGGCAACTGTTTGGAGTTGGAATTCTTCAACAGACGTCACGTAAAGTAGAAGGTATGTTAGGGAAGTTTGGTGCACTGCTGAGTGATTCATCAAGCTCAGTACAGCTTCTCTTAGCATTCCAATGCACCTACCTCAAACCCACACTCTTGACTGACTAATCATCTATCATTTTGTGCATTGGCCTGAAGCTTATCCAGTTCAGTCCTATTCGGTGACAGCGCTTTGACTTCTAAGTGATTCGGCGCTTCGCCAAACACTACAAAACTTCTCAACAACTGTGGATGTTCAAACAGTTGTGACCCTCGAGGTCGCCGATCAGATGGGTGAATCGCTGAAACCTTTTTGAGCTCGGCGAGTTTTACAGATTCCAGGCTTAGAGAGTGCCTTGAGTCAAATGGCGAAATAGCACTGATCATCGGTGTCTTCGGCGATTCGTCGACTGGGTCTGCTGCTTGCCATTCTGCACCTCTTTGGCACCTACCACACTTCAATCTGCAAGACTAAGACACTATTATTTGTACTAGTACGCAAATATAAGATAATATGGGGTTTTGGGTTGCCTCCCAAATAACGTCTTAGTTAACGTTGTGACACTATGCAAGTCAGCGACTATTCTTCATCTTCGGAGTTGCCCATGTTGTAATTAGGCGAGTCCTCGGCGAATGATGGGTAATGGCCTGATATCAAATGGTTGATTTGAGCATCCTGCAGCTGAATGGTCATGGAGTGAGAGGCTGACGCTTCGTTTAGCATTTTGATGTTCTCTTTCATCTCATTTAACATCTTCTCATGTGCCTCGATTTTTTGTTGAATGAGTGACAGAGCTTTATCATCTTGCACATTTCTCTGCTTTCTCCCATGTTTACACCCTCAAAGGGAGGAGTGCTTCTTTTCTTTCATGGCTTGTGTTTCCAATTCCGTGACTCGGGTGGATAGAACATCCAATTGGGTGACTAGTGCGTCCCACTCCTGCTTTCTTTTTGCTTCTTTGTTGGCTTCCACCATGCCATCGAAGAGTTTTGCTACCACTTCATAGGGCTGGTGTAGCATGCTGCCCTCGAAATGTTGATCAACTATACTTTTATTTTCATGTCCTAGACCTCAATAAAAGCACTCCAGTAGCCCCTTATCCGTCATCCCGTGAGATGGGCATGGTTGCAGCACCGCTTGAAACTTTAGCCACATTTCTTGTATTGTTTCATCCCCTTCCTGTTTAAATGTCAGGAGGTTGTCCCTGAGGTTCAGTAGTTTCAGAAAGTGATGATCTGTGTGATATCCATAATGATTTTCCATCCTTAGTTCCTATTCTGATATTCACACTAGCAAAACAAAACTACAATTTAGATTAGTATAACTAAAACTAAGAAGAATCAAAATTTTTATTTAACTACGAATTCCCAAATAACACCACTCCTCGACATCGGTGCCATTTTGATGCTTATCGTGACCAACGACACTAACCTACGGTATGAACGTCTATGATCATCGATAGTATAGTAACCCAACTAAAGGTTGGGTCGTGTCCCAAGGGAGTAGTTTTGAGAATTGATAGAAAAATATAATTTAGCTCTAACTAGTCGTAGCTAAAGACATTAATGATTAAAAATATAGTAAATTAAAGGGGGTGACACGAAAGTGTCAAATATCAATTGGGGATTTTGTCACAAGTAGTAAAAATAGCAAAAATTAACAAGAAAATCAAGTATGGGGAAATGTTCTTGGGGTGTGACCGCAATTCAAGTTGAGATAAATCGTTGGGTACATGCTTTCAATAGGAAATTTGCAAGATATTAGTGACTAGGCTAAGCTTTAGATGGACACAACAACAATATCAACACATATTTGTTAAATCACACCCCAAGAATGGGGTTTTTAGCCACACATCAAGAAATAACAAAATACACCTAAAATGATACTAAAATCAAATGGGTATAAGAAATTAAACCTTGATTTAAGCAAAGGAAGAAGAATGGAGAAGTCCTACTTCCAACTTGGGGAAGATGAAATCCTTCTCTCTTCAAGTCTCCCACAAAACCCTCTCCAAACTTGAGAGAAAATATCTAAAAACGTACTATTCTATTCTGAAAATAATAATAATGGTTTGGAACTTCTAAAATTAATAATGAGTTTAGTATTTATAGCCATCAGAAATTAGTGCAAGCGGATAGTTCGGCGAGGTTAGTCGAGTCCGCTGAATGACTCGGCGACTCGCCCTTCTTCTGTCTCATCGCCGTTGAGTGCTTGCCTACAACATCTTCACATTCTGGACCATTGTGCGGTATAGTACTGCTTCGCGGAACTATTTGGCGAAGCGCCGACTGCTTCTTTCATCGCCTTTTTGATCCTCTTCCTTCAGGGCTTCGCATACTGGAACAAAGGGCGGAGTCTGTCCTTTCGGCGAATCGCCAAAGGTTCTTGGCGATGCTCATGCTTCAGCTTCTTCGTTCTTTTCAGCCTTTTTGTTACTTTGTGCGCCTAAGTGTCCATGCTTCCACTAAAACTTCAAAAACCTGAAACATAAGAGTTTTCATCAGATATTGAGACAAAATAAGCATTCGAAAACACTATTTCTATCAAAATAAAGCCCTAAATGAGTCCAATTTTTGGACTCATCAATAGACAACCTCTGAAGTAAGCCAAGCTTCCCATTATTCAACTCAAATTAGTAAGAACCCCAATGGAAGGTTCTAAGGTATCCTTTCCCTTAGGTGGGTGGGTTTTGCTTCTGGTTTCCATGGTACCTAGAAATGAGAAATACACAACAAAAGAAACAAACAACGTTAGCGTTAGTAAAATGAACTCACAATCGCTCGTGTTTACACACCTTTGATTGCCTCTCAAATTGGCACGGCTAATGTTGAAGGTTGCTTATACTGGGTTGATCACAGAAGAGTCGATTCTACTCTTGGCCAGAATGGATTTTTGTTTAAAGAAAAATGGACGACTCGATTAAAGCAAACAGACTTGAATCAAGAAGTTACCTACGAAGTAAAATGAATAAAAGCATGAAAAGAAAAGGCACTAACAAAGAAGTGAATTTAAGAAGTAATAGTCAACAAGTAGAGTAGTTATGAGTTGAAAATCAGTTTAGGATTCTTGACAACGAACTAGAATCAAAAGAAAAGAAACTGGAATTAGAACCTGAGATTAGGGTCATAAAACGAGCTTTTCATCGCCAAATGGCCTGGTTTCTTCGCCTAACATGAAGTTCAGCTCGCCAACTTGAAGATTGCATCGCCAAACTTTGCCAAGGCAACTCGGTGATCTAGGTGGAAGTTCGGCGATGCGCCGAATGGACTTGGCGAACCAGGCTGAGTCCACCAAAATTTCCAGTAGCACCCTCCAAATCAAGGCCAACTCGGCAACTTAACTGCCCAAAGGGCGAGGCGCCGAGTGGGTTAGGCGATCCCCGCTTTAGCTCACCTATTGGACTATTGCTGTTTCTTCAAACTTCCAAAATTTGTACTCATGTGGTCCCCCCTGCATTTGTACTTTAGTACTTACCCCTTTTGGGAAATTACCTTTTGTACAAACACTTTTATACTTTCTCTTTCTTCCTTTTTGGAATCAAACTCTTCCTTTTTCAAATATTCCCTTCTTGAAGATTTGAATGTTCTTCAAGAACTTCAAGAACACTATGAAGACCCAAAAATTAACCCTCTAGGGTTTTAGCTCGGAATTTCACCAAAATTGAGCTACAAGCTCTCCTTGATATAAGGAACAATGCCCAATACTTTTTAGCACTCAATTCCTTGCCAAAACTTTCAGATTTCAAAACCCACTTTGTCTTCTTCAAAGCTTCTTCAACCTTCAATGGGGGATTCTTCAATAGTGAACCAAACTCTTTCAAATCTCAGCGCTAGACTCAAATAAGGTTAGGGAACACTAATCCAACCTTGGAAACTTCAAATAAGACACAAATCATCAAACCCATTTCAGCAATTTCACAAAAACGAATTTTAACACTTTTTTAATAGCAACAAACCCAAGACTAGAATCGTAGGAACGATAACAAGCTCGGATCTGATACCAAATGATGTAATTCTCATAAGAGGAACTACAATAAGATGCAGAAATCAAAAATACAAAAAGTAAAGATAGATAGATAGATAGATAGACACAAAAAGAGGAAACAAAGAGCAACCTAAGGGTATAGTAAACCCAAAGACCTCAATTCATTAATCCAACAAGAAGCACCTAACTCTTACGACGACCTCGAGGGAATCGATATCCCAAGCAACCGACGTTTCTAAGCAGGGTTAAACAAAAGTTTATACCAAGCTTTCAAACACTCAAATATGAATTTCAGGTTTACAACCACAATATTCAAATCAGTCTCCCTAAAATGAACCCTAAAATGCCTATTTATAGTTTTAGGACATTATTAAATAGATGGGCCCAAAAGTGACCCGAAATGGCCAATGGGCGAGCCAAGTCGGGCGAGCCTAATGACTCAGTGATCCACCCAATGGGTTCGACGAGGAATCCTACTCCTTGCCTTGGCTGGGAGCTACTGGAACTTTGGGCAATCTGGGACCATCGCCCAATCCACTTGGCGATGCGCCAAAGTTCCCTCATCTCACCGAATGAGCAGCTTCTTTCTGTAGCTCCTTGGGCTAGTTGGCGATCTTGGAACCCTTTCCAAAGGGGTTTGGCGAGTCACCGAAGTGGCTGACATCTCGCCGAATGGAGCAACGCCTCCACTTGCATCTCTTTGCTTCGTTAGACCTCCCACGCTCTAAGTTATCATCCAAGCATGGTGTTGCTCAACTGGGAGCTCCTTCAAAGTGCGTATGTTACCAAGCAATGCTTGGAACCGCCTCCTTGGTACCATCTCAATCCCACGAGCCTCCATTCTTGTGAACGATCCATTAATACATTGACGTTCGTAAATGGATGGCTGGGAGGCAATCTGGATTGCATCAATTGACGTACGTAGTTGTAACACCTCGAAAGTTGGAAAATCAAACTAAGGAAAAAATGCAGAAAATTGGCTAAAGCAGGTTCTACGAGTCTAACCTACGGATTGTAGGAATTCCTACGGGTCGTAGGAAGGGAGTCATAGACCTGGAGATGAGTATTTGAAAAATTAAGTTTCTGAAGGTGGCCTACGGATGAACAGGACAAACTGTAGAGTTTTGACTGACCGTAGAAATGTCTCGTAGAAGTGTTCCAGACTTGGTGAAAGTTGAATTCTACGATTTGGGTCTATGGACCGTAGGAAGCCCTACAGGCCGTAGAAAGGTCTCGCCAAAGTTAGATGAAGTTTAAGGCTCCAATACTTGGTCTACGGTTGATCAGTACTGTCCGTAGAAATTCTTACGAACCATAGGTCACATCGTAGGATTCATCTGACAGTTATTTTAAGGGCATTCAGGTTTTTTCCTATACTTCTAATTCTTATAATACGTCGTTTTACCTCTACTTATAAGCCCTATAACTATCCTTCACCCTTTGAAATAAAACTTCAATGTTGTTTAGGGAAAAGCCTCAAATATGCCATCGAACTTTTAGAAATGACTCATTTATGTTATCCGTTAAAAGTTTGGTTCATCTATGTCATTATTGTTAACGAAAAGACTCATTCATGCCTTTTTTTTTAACTCCAGTTTTGCAAAACCATTTTTTATACCCAAAACAACTTTTAACATTTTTCAATTAGAGTTTTTGGATCAAATGTAGTCTTTTTGCTTCTTCTTCCTTAAGAACACCAAAAACACTTAAAAGAACATTAACAATTCCCAAATTTTGAACTTCTTTAATTTTTCACGAAATCACCTCAAATTTCAAGAGTAGTTTTCCTCCGATCTAGATACCAAAATTCAATATCTTTTAAGGTCGAATTCAACCTAACTCAACAAGACCCACTTGAAATTTCTTCAAAGTTTCAAAACTTCAACATTCTTTAATGATAGAAATTTCTCCACAACTTCAAATCATTTGAAATTTTGAACATCCACTCAAAAAACACTTGAGAACAAAGATCTAATGTCAAAAAAACCTACAAAACATGAATCAAAGAAAATTTTCAAATTTTTGTGACTGATTTTCATTTTTTGGAATTTTTTTAATACCGAAGAATTTTTTAAACACTGCAAATGATTTTAGATTTTTTTTTTAAAAAAAAAAAAACTAAAGATGTAGCCGAAATTTAAGATGGTTTCGTGAAGAATTGAAGATTTGAAAATTTCGGAGTTATTTATGTTCTTCATGTGTATTTGAGGAAGAAGAAGCAAAAATAGTACATTTGATCCAAAATTATAAAAAGTGTTAAAAGTTGTTTGGGGTGTAAAAAATGATTTTGCAAAATCGGAGTTAAAAAATGGCATGAATGAGCCTTTATCTTAAACAGTAATGGCATAGATGAGCCAAATTTTTAATTGATGACATAAATATGAGCCTTTTCTAAAAGTTCAATGACATATTTAAGTTTTTTCCCTAAGAAAATTTAAGTCTTTTTACCAGCCCACCCCCTACCAGGCGCCCCCCAACAATCACTTTTCTTTCTTTTATGAATGAACATCTTTACCCATTTAACTACCCACTTTTAAATAAATAATATGAGTATTATTTGTGCTTTACTCAAAAAAATATGAGTGATTACCCATATAAATTATCTATTCTACCACTCCTAATATACATATCAATTTCTCTTTATTTTGTACTTATGAGTTATAACAAATTGTCTGATAAATTAATTAGAGTGCATACAAACTCGTTAAATTAACATGTCATAAAAAAGAAATAAATAATACAAGGGCACATCCACACAGCACCAAGAGCCAAATAGGTGATTGCTGCAATCTAAAGGCATCATCATTTAATTTTGTCATAGCAACTTGAGTTACGCCTCCTGTTTGCCACAGCCCACATGAATGATAATGATAGCTTACACTTACATGAAATGGAGTACTCTTCTTGTTGAAGACACTTTTTGGCCTAGTTAGTTTAAATTAAATGTTTGTTTTGATTGGTACTTAAATTTTATTATATCATATCATTTAAATTCATCATTAGGTAATGACGAAAAGACCTATTTTATGTAACGAACGATTTGGTGTGATCGCATTGTTACCTTAGTATTTTCTTTTCATTATGTCTTTATATATTATTTAATAATCACATTTCATCTTTTATCCTACCTTTTCATAGTATATAGTTTTATCATGTACCTTGTTTTTCTTGTAGGTTTATTATTTAAATTATGAATATGTGACATTATATAACGAAGAAGAACGATACAATCTATATGAACATTGTATTCATTAAAACAATATAGTACGATACAATACAATACAACACAATACGATATATTATGAAACAATACGTAACAACCCTCAAAACAAAGTGTAAATCTACCTAAACTGGCCATTTTGATGCTCAGATTAGGTAAATGGATGATTTTCATTCAAAACAAGTTTGTGCCACATAAAAATAATGGTCATATATTTTAAAGTTTACAAGCCACCATAATATATAACTCCTCAGTTTAATTTCAAAATTCTTCCATTAAATCTCATTTAATTCTCCATAAGATTCAAATACTAATCCATTAAATGACTGATAATTTAATTTTGACTATTTTCTTTAGACTTTTGCTTAACTTATTTTATTTGTCGGACATAAAATTTACCTACTGATTTTTACACATGAAAACTTGCAAGTCTTTATAAAGGTGTATCATCAATCTCAAGATTGAGAGATTGATTTCATTAGCTAACTATTATTTTACCAATATATACTGTTATCATTTAATTTACTAGACATATTTACTCACAAATCTTGTTTTTTAATAAATCAAAATAATAAACAATTTACATAGCTAATAATAATTATATTAAGCCTAAGAGTATAACTATATTTAATGAACTAGAGAATTTATTTATGGGGAACTTTCACATACAGCCACTCAAAAATAGTCTAATTACTCTCCATAGCTATAGTTTGATAATTACAATTCGTAGCTACATGTTATATGGAGGAGAGAGGCGAGCGAGACTGGGAGAGAGAGGAGAGAGGCGAGAGAGAGGGGGCAAAGAGTGGAGAAAGGTGAATTGTATATGTATATAGGTTAGATAATTGTATATTATACATATATAATTGTATATATGGCAAGAGAGATTGGGAAAGGGAGGAGAGAGGCGAGCGAGATTGGGAGAGGGAGGAGAGAGGCGAGCGAGGGTGAATTGTATATGTATATATGTTAGATAATTGTATATTATACATATGCAATTGTATATATAGCAAGCGAGATTGGGAGAGGGAGGAGAGAGGCGAGCGAGATTGGGAGAGAGAGGAGAGAGGCGAGCGAGATTGGGAGAGAGAGGAGAGAGGCGAGCGAGAGAGGGCAGAGAGTGGGAGAGAGGTGAATTGTATATGTATATAGGTTAGATAATTATATATTATACATATGTATTTGTATATTCTGACGAATTATACATATACAAACATGACTAATTATACAAACTCGAAGTCAGCCCGCGTAATTAATGTATAATGTTAGTCGTGAGTGGTAATTATAGCAAACTATAGCTATGATGAGTAATTAAGTAGTATAAGTTTGCTTAACCGCGTAATTTTCCCCTTATTTATTAAGTCCATATGAAATACTCTCTTGACTTGATCCGATTAATACATACACAAGAAGTCAAAATTATTACCATTCTCATAATCAAGATAAATATATGTAACTCGTATACAATTATACCGAGAGCATTGTCCAATTTCCATTTTAAATTTATGAACATAAACTTTATACTTATAAGAACCGATGATTTAATCATTTGTGTATAAGCTAAATTTTATAAACCAAATCATTCACCATATAAGTAAGTGGACACATAGACGAACATTTAATCTATTAAAAAAATTCTATTAAAATTGAATAAACAGTTATTCTATAACAAATACTATATTTAAACACATAATTAATAATATTAATAAGTAATAAATGTAAGCATATGATCAATGGTATATATTTCAACAGTTACGATACTCATGAGCCCTGGATTGAGGGCACGATCAATGTTCATAAAAGAAATTGGAGATGAATCCAAACGTATAAAGAAAATAAAATTTTCTGATTTTTTGTTTATTAATTTTGAGAAGTGCATTAGTATGTTCAATTAAAATTAAAAGGTTTAGAATATTTGAGAGGGAGTACTCACCATAGTCCATAGCTATGAGAAAATGGTCCTCCCAATATATTTACACACTGAACATAATTCTCAATAAATTTGTGTATTACATTCAGCTTATCATAGAAGAAAATTATGTATATAATATGTCTTATATAAATATTTTTAATGAATCTCTGTATAACAGTATTTATCTGTTATCTTACCTAGTTAGGAATCTCAGAATCTGAGATTACTCAAATAAGTAAGAACTAAACTACGAGATGTATATTAAAAATATGTGTTTGAGTGATGGCATGTGGATGGCTATTCATAGCTCAGTATGAACGATGTATTCTTCCCTTGGTTCGTCAAGTCCAGCATCCATTTTCTGCTTAATTTTCTTGTCAGAGGAGTTGAGACACTCTGCTGATGGATGAATATAACCATAACCAATCCCTGTGGCGGAGTTGCAGTAGACCTCAGCAGTACCATCTCTGGTCTCTAAGTTGATGTTGTTCAGAACAATATGGCTGCAGGGCACGTTGTCACTACATGCAAATTTGATTGCCTTTTGGCTCTTTGAAGTACCACTAACATTCCGGTATACTATCTCACTTATCTCAACTGCAGATGTCTATGATGTCAAGAACAAGTGTCACGTTAACTTTTCCAACTATTGGAGAGAATCTTATTTATTTCCTTTGCGAAGTAATACATTATCAATTGAAAACATGACAATTGAGAAGAATACCTGATTCTGGCAAGACTTTGGTGAGTCACAATAGAATTGGTCAATGATGATAGGATTGGAAACATTTTGCATCCTTACATTCTGGAAGCGCACTGCACGCACATAACCTGATCCTCCCTAAGAAAACAAGAACTTTTTGTCATTCTGTTTCTAAGATAAAATGAAATTTGTTCTTTATTTTCAGACAGAATCTAGGTGCCATTGATAACTAGGTATGCTTTTCCTCGTCGGGGCTTAGAATTTTGTATAGTTAAATAGATCTTTTCCATGTCAAGCGCACTGAGACTGTAGTTATTTGCTAATTAAAAGGAAAGCTGTTGTAAAATCACCCAAGAAGTCTTAATTTTCAAACAATCATGTGGGTAATACCATATATAGGGACAAATTCAAGTGCTACACAATGCTAAAAACGGCATACCTGCCATGTCTTGATCCGCAGACCGTTTGTGGTACCTCTGAGAAATGCATTATCAAGTACAACCCCAGTAACTATACCAACAGAGTTGTCCTTACCAAGGCTCCCAATGCTGGCAGGCATCATTCATGCAACAGAATCAGTTTAGAAGACAACGTGAGGATGATATTTTTGCTTATTCTTTCATAATATGACATTTGAATTTATTTATCGACTCTTAGATCCCTTCTGCAGAACTTCTAAAGGTAATTTAAAAGGGCAACGATAACTGAAAATTGCACTACCTGATTCCGTGGCCAGGTCCACAGTAAATTCTCTTCATCTTGATACTGGAACTAGCATTGACAATAGAGACACAATCATCACCTAAATAAGAAAGGAAGCTAACCAGTATTTATTCTCTGAACATAAAGCATATTCATGATATCAATAAAGACACGTCCATTAAAACATTGCATGTGCCAGTTTATTTGAGAAAACACAGAGCATGAAAGGAGGGCTCATACATGTTTGCCAGTTAGCTTTTTCAATAGTATAGTGAGAGATGCACAGAGCTCAAGCCAAGGTTTGTGGTAGATATGAAGTGCCTTATTGAGAGGCACATTTAAGAAAGCAATACAGTTGCACACTAGAATGTCATTTTCAAAAGAGATACTTTTCTGCAGTCTATCTTATCCCATAGACAAGATCACATAATATTGCAACTTTTGTTCTTGACGTCAACATCAGTCAAATAAGGAGATCTGAATGTAGATAATATGGGACATGTCAAGACCTGTTCCAATTTTGGAATTCTGGAGTACAACATTTGTAGATTCAGTTATATGGATTCCATCAGTATTAGGACTGTCTTCAGGAGCAGACACTGTAACACCAGTTATGCGTATAGAGTCTGATCGAGAAATGGCGAAATTCATCTGTTGGCCATTTTGGATTGTTAGGTCCTTCACCTTTATACCTGAGCTCCCATAGATAGTTAAAGCCTGCAATTTAGAATTCTGTGTAAGTTGATTTCACAATTATGATAGGAGTTAAAAAATGAGATCCTCGTGATAGTCCACTTACAGTCGGTGCTGCTACGCATGGCTGTTATCGGGATAAAATCCAAAACAAGAAAAAACAAGAAAGAATAAGACAGTCATCTTTATCTGTCAAAACATAAAAGAACATATACGTAGTGCATGCATCAGTTACATTAGTCTTGTTCTTCTTGCATGAAGCTGCCCACCATTTGCTGCCTGATCCATCAATAACCCCTCCTCCTTGGAACAGAGCTCCAGTCAAGTTAAAGAAGCCAAGCCAAATTCGTCCATTCTTTGCAAAATTCCAGTTCTTAGGATCATCCGGTGCTACTATAGTTCCTTCAATCTGTGTAATCACATTTCCAGTTTATGACAATAGTAAGGTACGCTTGAGCTGGCTTAATAGATGCTATAAGGGAAACAATAACAATTTCAACCAAGTATAATATGCATAAGTCTCTTCTACAGTAAATGCTAAATGGAGGACAAAAACTGAAACAAGACGTGAAGTAGATGCAATTAGTGTAACCTGGACTCTCAGTATGCCCACACAAGGCCCTCGGAACCTTGTTGCATTTACTAGATAACTGCGTCCTGCAGGGACAAAGAAGACTGATTTTGGTGTTGAACAAACTTGTTTCCACGCATCAACGAAAGCCTGAGATGGTACAATTGACAAAGTGGGAGAAGGTACTTGCAAATTGCACAGATACAACAACAACACTGATAATCTACAACTCAAGAAAAAGATAGCATTGGTAGTCTATGTTGTCCACCCCACTAGAAGAGGAGACTAATCAGTAAAGACTAGAGTCCTGTAAGCAATCAGTATGAAAGACAACCACGATTATGAATGGAGTAAATACAGGATGGTCATATTTCTAGTTGCCGAACACTTTTTCAATCCATTAATCTACTGTAATCAAAAACAAGTAGAAGTCGATCAGCAAATCTTTGTGGCGAATATTCCAGTTTTAAAATGAATTACCTTGGTGTCATCTGAAGCGCCATCACCAACTGCACCAAAGCTATCTACATTGACAAGAATCTTGTTGCCGCGTTCAATTCCCAATCTGGGGAGGTCAAACAACTCTGCTTCATCACCATCTTCTACATCCAAATCATCAAGCTCTGACAGGATGACATCATCTAAAAAGTTGGTTTTTGCAGCTCCAAGAGCCCCCATTAGCCAAACAAGAAACAAGAAGAAGAGTATCTTAGCCATGATTTAGGGGGTTCTGATATTCGTTCTGTATTTCTAGATTTTACATAAATCAAAGGAGACCATAGAGTATTAATTTATATGGATGTATTAGTGCTGAAAATGGATGATTTAGTGGGGTTATATGGCTTGGCTTGAAAGTAGATAAAGGTGTTTCATTTTCTACAAGCCCACACTTTAAGTGTAAGAATATCATTTTAGAGATCGTTGCTTTACTCCTCAGCCATGGTTCAACATACTATTCATAAGTAAAATGCTCCTGTAGATTCTTTCTCACCCATACAACAATAAATGTTACAGCACCAATCTTCAAAGGTTCCCCTTTTAGACAGTCAAATTACCTCTACAGTAGTTTTACTTCATCAATAAATGTGAAAATCTTGAAAAAGATAAAGGGCACTAGAAAAAGTTACTTGGTAATTGCAGAGACCAAACAATGCATATAAATTTCTTCTGAAACTTGTATTGTATTTTGGTATTGGAGTCGGTTAATAAGCAGCACAGTGTCCTTGCTTCAAAAGTATAGAGTCAGACAAAGTCTCTCCATTCTGGTAGATATATTTTTTAAAGAAAAAGTATATCCAGCATGTCCTGCAGACCAAACAGCCATGATATCCTTTTTACCCTCTTTTTTATCAAGTGTATATTTAATGGAACTCATGCACCCGAATTAAACTATAGCCAATATCTCTGCTCATCTTCCTCGCCACTGCAACCTCTCGAATGTATACGGCAGTTTCGAATTCTCCAATTTCAGAATAAAAATTTGAGGCCTGTAACCAAAAAGAAGGATCCTCTGGCTCAAGATCCATTAACCTTTTAGCTGCTCTTCTTCCAACATGCTCATTTTGATGAATCCTGCAACTTCGCAAAAGTGAGCTCCACATGACAGAATCTCCTTCCGATGAAGCATGCATTAGCAGCTCTTCTGCCTCATTGACTAGACCTGCACGGCCTAGAAGATCCACCATACATGAATAATGCCTCCTGTCTGGATAGACATCATGAATAGTTCTCATAGAATCAAAAATCATTTTCCCCTCTTCGACTAGACCTGAATGGTTGCATCCCAACAGTATACACAAGAATGTTACTTTATCTGGTTTTAGACCCCTTTGGATCATTTCTTCAAACACTGCAAGGCATTCATATCCCATTCCTTTCTGAGCATATGCATTAATTATTGAAGTGAAACCGAAAATATTAGGTGAGGGAAGTGCTTCAAAAATCTGTTGAGAGAATCTAATCTGTCCAGATCTTGAATATGCATCAATTAGAGAACATAAGACAATACTATCAGAATCAAAACCTGATTTTATTGCACAACAATGCAACAAGCAACAGTTATCCAAGCTAGGAGAGGAATACAATGAAAATGCCTTAATTGTTGAGGACAAACTCACTTCATCAAACACAATATTTTCACAAACCATCCAACTAAAAAGCTCAAACACATCTTGTAGGAAACCAAGATGCAGCAAAGATGTCATCATTGAATTACAACATTCGAGACTTCTCTCATGTGAACACTGGAATACATCAATTGAACTTTGAATGTCATCATTTTTCCCATACATATCAATCAAAGCTGACTGAATGAGGACACTTCCATAATCAATACCCACTTTTATAACAAAATTATGTATTTGTTTTCCAAATAGCAGTTCCTTTCCGCGACTTGATAAATTTAACAATGCCACAAACGACATAGCAGAGGGATGTTTGTCCCACAATCTCATCTCTTCAAAGACTCGAACAGCTTCATGTAACAAATCATTAGCAGCATAAACGGAAACCATTGAATTCCATGAAATGACATCCTGAGGTGGAATACATTCAAATGCTTTATCGGCATCAACCAAAATACCAAAAGCAGAGTAAAAATCCACCAATACATTAGCTAAAAAAATATTTGATTCTAACCATCCATTCTTAATCACATGGGAATGCAGCTGCCTGCCCTTATCAACAAGTCTCTCTTTACAACAACCATGAATCAAATAACAAAACGTAACCCCATTAGGCTCGACATTCTCCATCTTCATATCACTATACAATCTTAAGAACTCACTCAACCGACCCAATTCACAAATTCCGCGTAAAACCAAGTTCCATATCGGTAAATTTCGTTTAGGTAAGTCGTAAAACAATTTAAAAGCAAAATCTATAAACCCCATTTTTATATACATATTAACAAGTGAACTAGCAACATATAAGTTCATACTACATCCCAAAACAACAACTCTGCTATGAATCTCAACCCCTTGTTTGAACAAACCTGCATTAGCAGATATGGCCAATATAGAGGAGAAAGTGGATGAATTCTCTATAATACCATTAGAAACCATTTTATTATATAAGTGCAATGATTTTCTTGGAAACCCATTATGACTATATCCAGAAATCATGATATTCCATGTAACAACATCACGTTTAGGCATTTCATCAAACAAGTGGCGTGCAGAGGTTAAAGATCCATACTTGACAAGATCATGTAATATTTGGTTAGTTGAGGAAACATCATAGTTGCTTAGAGAGTTAAACTGAAGAGGTAGAGTGGGTTGTTGGCAATTGTGAGAATGGGTTGTTACGTATCTGCTTCTGGCTAAAGACGCTATAGTAAGTTTGGTCCGCATTGATAACCAAGTTAAGGGGCTAAATACGGAACAAGAATAATCATATAAGTCGTAGGGAGATTTCAAGAGCCATTAGGCATTAGTCGCCTTGGAAATTGGTGCACCTCAATTTTAAACTTGGGTTTCTTGGAATTTTTTTATTAAAGGTGACAAAAAAAAATGTTAAAACTAAGAAAAAGTGATACAAGTTTTAATTATTGATTAGAGGTGATAATTTTAAGATTAGTGTTATTAATAGTACTAATTTTAAAACTCTCAAGTTTTATTATTTACACAAAAGCTTTATCGGAACAATGAATTAAGAGTGATAGAAAAGTTTTAAAATTAGATATAGGTGACTCAACTTTTAATTATTATTGAACAGGGGTGACAACTTTTAAATTAAGAATTAAGGGATGAATTTCTCATCCCCAAGTTTTTTATTTTACACTTTGGTACATCTTATATAAAACCCTAATAATAAGAAATGGAGGAGAAAAAGGGCACCCACATCTAGGGGTGTACAAGCCAAATCGGAAAATCAAATCGAACCGACGAATCAAATCGAATCGAAAAAAAAAAGATTTGTGGTTTGGTTAAGTTGGTTTGGCGGTTGAAAAAAAAACCGATCACTCTTGATTTGATTTGGTATTAAAAGAAAAAAAGTCAAACCGAACTCAAACCAAACCGATATATATATATATATAATTTTATTTTATTTATAGATAAAAATTATAATTTATAATCTACTTTGTTAATATATTTTTAGTTAGTTTATAGTTTTTCATGTTTATATATTTTATTTCAAATTTGGGCTTGTAAAATTTGTAAATATTTTATTTTGTATTAAGATCCGAAGTTACAATTATATTGTTATAGTTTTACAAATTCAAAGTTAACAATTTACTTTGTAATATTTTATTTTGTATTCAGTTTGTCTGTAGCCTTTAGTCTTATTAATCTAACATAATGAACATTGATATTTCAAAAAATAAAGGCTTAAGTCATCGACCGCCCCTTAAAGTTGATCGCATAATTCACTTAGACACTTCAACTAAGACTTGTACCTATTGAACACCTAAATTGTTCAAAACATGTACCTATTAAACACAAAACGTTGATATAGCAAAAAATGTGTTTTGCACTTCCCTGAAGCGCGAAAAGATTCAAAATAGTGTCTTTTTGAATTATTTTTTTTTACATTTTTTCTTCTTTTATTGACACTTGGCATTATAATTAACTTAAAAACATTTTTCTTCTTTCATTTACACTTTTTTCAAAAAAGAAAAGGACCCCACTCCTTACCTATCATCTTCTTCATACTTTAGTTTGCAAAACTTTCTTCATTTTAGCTACAACATTATTTTTCTTTCTTTTTTATAAAAAAAGAATATTATTTCTTCCAAATATGAAGATAAATGAAAATCAACTATGAAGATTTAGATTTGAAAGAAAGTAAGACTTTCTTTCGTACGATTTATTTCAAATTTCATAAAAATAAGGAACAAATATGAAGAAGAAGAAAGAAGAAAAATGATTTTTACATACAAAAAAAGTTAGCCGATATTTGTTTATCACAATTTTTGAACAAAGATTTTTACTCAAATTCATATATAAACCCATTAATTTTATCAAAAATGACATTCAAAAATTTGAAAGAATTAATTTTTGAGCTATCAATTTCATTTTGTCATCGATGTAGAAATGAATAACCGCTGGTAAAATTTTCTTTCTTCTTCACTCTTAGTATGAAAATGTATATATATATATATATTTTTTAAAAGTTAATCTTTAAATTATTTGAAAAGAATTAGATNTAGGTTTTGTGATTTGAGAAAGAATGTGTTTTGGGAAGAAGATGAAGATGAAGATGAAGATGAAAAGGGGTTGGGTAGGGGTGGGGTTGGGTAGAATAGGTTGACATTTTCATTTTTTTTCTTTTTCTTTTTTTAAAAAATAGATATAAAAAGTGTTTGAAATAATTTTTAAAAAAATTATTTTTTTTTATAATTTTTGGGGCCCAGTGGCACATGTTATTTTATAATTAGTCGTTTTTTCACGTCACCGCAAGTGTATCACACACTCTTCATATATTTTGCTAATTATCAAAAAATGTCTAATTGGAACAATTTTTGAATTGGTAAAAGTGTTCAATATGTACTAGTCTTAGTTGAGGTGTCTAAGTGAATTTTACCGTCTTTTCAAAAATTTCTATTCATTTAACATTTTTTAAGTTTAGTTTATCACTCAGGTAAGTGAAAATATATTTGATCTCTTTTTCAAATACCGTATAGTTGTAAAAAACCGAAAAACCAAAAAATAAAAAAACCAAATAATTGAAAAAATCTAAAAGAACTGATTAAAGCGGAAACCGAAACCGAAAAAACCGACTTTTTGTGGTTTGATTTGGTTTTTAGATTTAATAAACCGACATAGTTGGTTTAGTTTTTTTTTTTAGAGAAAATGGTCTAAAGCCCCCCTCAATCTATACCCGAAATTCCAACTACATACTCCAACTTCATGGGTGTCCTATCACCCCCTGAACTGTTTAAAACAAGAATTATTACATCGTTAAAACGTCATAACCAAAACTTTTTTTTAATTCTTTTTCCTTTTTGACTTATTATTTAAAAAAACAATTTAATATCAAAACGTCATGACAGATCTCCTCTTTTACAGGAGATCCTGAAGACGCAAAAGATCAACAAGAAGAGGAAGTACCTGCTATTGCTGATTATGCAGAATATGGTGGTGACTGGACTAGTAGCCAAATCCATGATGCTCAATAGGCTGCAGATGGTGCAACATCTATTCCTGTAGCTATCGGTGGCTGGTCTGGAGAAGCAGTGGTTGAGGGAAGTTGGGACGCCTCAGCTGCTCCTCCTGCACCAGTTGTTGTACCAAAAGTGAACCCTACCCCAGCTGCTGCTACTGGCTGGGAATGAAGACTCCTTTAGAAAGTTCTTTTTGGTTAAAATTAGATATGTGAGTTCTTATAACAAACGGTTTTGTTTACGATGCAATTTTATAAAAATTTTGGACTTGTTGATGTACGAAACTATTTCAAATCATTTATAGCAAAATATAAATAAATAAATAAAAATGTCAAAACATCAAAGTTTATGAATGTATTTTGGATCTCCAATTTGAAACATGTTGATAACATGAATGGTTGTTAATTATTTGAAGCTGAATACATTGAGTTTATGGCTGTGATTTTCAAATTTAAAAAAACTCCCGAAATTTCATGAAAATCGACGAGCTTGAAACCTCCATTAAAATTAGTTTAAAAACTTGAGCTAAAAAATTGACTTACCACAAACGAGCACCGTTTTGAGTGGGTAATATATCAAAAGGTTGGAAACGTCGAGGGAAGCTTATATCTAAAATTTAAGGCAATTTGGAGATGATTTAGGGTGGTTTTGCATCAAATTTCAGAGTAATGGAATGAAAAAGATGAAGAACAGATGCTAACTTTTCACATGTGTAAGAAAAGGACTAGTTATTAAAATTAGTCATAGGACTGTTGGGTATTAAATATAGGATAAAAATTATCTTACTATTCAAAGTTTATTGAAGAAAATCATTTGGGTGTTCATGTACTAAGCTTGTCCAACCTTAATTTGCTTTGATTTGAAAGATTTTTGATGCATAAATCAAAGATTTTTTATATATAGTTCTTGATTATGGAGAGTAATGGGTGAAATTGCTATAAACGATTTGTGGTGTATCAATTAATGTAGTGATAGGAATGATTTCAAGATGGTGAAGAACTTTGGTGCTGCCATAGATGCTCAATCAAATTGGTATGAAGAGGTGGTTTTCAAAATTTTCTAATTTCATGCGCAAATTGAAAAATTAAAATTCTAGAATCAAGAGGAATAATGAAATTCCATGGTGAATTCAATGAATGTGACGGTTGCGGCGGCTTAGAGAAGGTGAATGGTGAAGAGATTTGATTTATGTTGTTGTGAAGAAGAAAGAAAATTAATAAGAAAAAAAAACTAAAAATACACATTTATGAAAATTTCAATTTTTTTTTTATTATCTGTGTTGGTCCTCACTCTCTCTAAGAGAGTGAGATACACTCACTGTGCCACGTAAGCGTCTAGGGAGTAAATTATTTTAGTTTTAAACAGTTCAGGGGGTGATAAGACACCCGTGAAGTTGGAGTGTGTAGTTGGAATTTCAGATATAGATTGGGGCGCTTTAGACCATTTTCTTTTTTTTTTAATGAAAAACCAAACCAAACCGGCCAATGTACACCCCTACCCACAGCTCACCGCTCCTTTTCCATTTTTCTCTCTCTTCGCTATTCTTTCATTGTTGTTGCTCTTATGTAGTTGCTCTTCTTCATCATCTTCATCATCATTCTTTTTGTTGTTGTTCATCATTATCTTCTTCTTGTTGTTGTTCATCTCTTTTTCTTTTGTTGCTTGTCGTGACTTTCACATTGTTGGTATAGCTGCTATCGGACCAAATTTCATTCCTATATCACTGGGCGTTACTTTATAGGTGATTTTCATAAGTAAACAAATGATTCTTAGTCTAATTTTTCATCTGAGTATTTTGAGAGTTTCTTCAATAATTTACAATCACGTATCCAACATGTAAGTGTCACGACCCAGACCGTCGTGATTGGCACCCACACTAACCCTTCGGGAGAACCACTACTACAACCCAACCAAACAACTAAACCATTTGAGTTACAGAAGCAAGTTAAATACTAAGGAAAGAAATAGGGAGTTCCCATAAACTCCAAACAAAAGTCTATCAACTAAAATAAATGCGGAAAAATACACCTAGAACCTGAAAGTCAATGTACCCCCACATCTAAAGTTCAACAAATCTAAACAAGAAGGGATATATGCCCGAACTAATGAACTATTAACTAACTAGAAAAGTCTAAGTCCGAAATGTGGACATAGACGAAAGAGAACTCATGGCAGCCCGGAAGAATTGTCTCACCCTTGAATTCAAAAGGATCATTGATCTTCTAGACGAGGTCTGTCAATAGCCGCTTGAAGATGCCCTGTACTCAACAAAAATAAGAGCAAGTGCAGTATCAGTACACAACCACAGTGTACTGGTAGGATCACACGACTATCCCACTAAGTGCAGCATATATAAGTCAATACAACAATATAATCACATGCATATATCAAACATATACAATATTATCAACATTTACGAACAACGAATAACTTCACATTTCTCAAGATACACAATTATGACAAGTCATTGGTCCTCTCATGGAACCCAAACAGTTAGCATACCGGAATGTGGTTCCAATGATTTTACCGAAACGTGGCAATCGATCTCATAATTATGCCGGAACGTGGCAACCGATCCCAATTAGTTATGCCGGAACGTGGCAACTGATCTATTCAACACACCACAATCACAATCACAAGTATCTTCTCAAGTTCATACAAATAAGTCATGATTCATGACATTCATCATTCATCTATCTCATTTACAACAAATGTGATTACTACCGCAACATTCATATACATACATGTATCATAATGAAGCAAGAACAAACATACATCACACAATCATAGAATCACAACTATCACCTACCTCAAAACAAGCTTGAAACCCTAAGAAACTTGATCCTTCCCTTTCCGGATTCGTTCCACTTGTTCTTGGCCTACAAAAAATCAATATAATACGGGAATCAATAAATAGTCACTAATTGCCTAGATTGCTAACAATTCTAGGAACCTTAGATCAAACCCATGATCCCAATTATCCCAATTAAGGTTGTTTCCACCATAGAATCTAGATCAAAACCCTCCCCCATCGATATTTACCCATAAGATTACGTTCTTCGGATCAAAAATCAGATTCGGGGAGTTAAAATCTTACCTTTAGCCTCAAGAATGGTGAAAAACTGTCAAGAATCACCTGGGGTTCGTTCCTTAGCTCTAAAACTGAAAACTGCAGAATAAGGTTGTTTAGGGATTTATTTACGACTTTAAGTTGCGTTTGGCCCGCCATAGCGGCCCTCACCCCGCTACAGCGGCATCGCCAGAGCGACCAAAACCACCGCCAAAGTGGCTTGCACAAAATAGTGAGCTATTTTAATAATTCCAAGACCCCCATTTCACAACACACCTTTAACCAACGACGCTTGAAAAATACCGTTCACGCTAAGGTCGATTTCGGGAGTTCTACTCACCTGAATTCAATTCTGTAAATTCGTACAGATTTCTTAATGACTTATCTAACTACTCATGTAATCAAAATCATAAATAAGTCACCGGATTGCTACCAGATTTCCCTACACCTTAATGACTCCGATTTTGTCCAAATCTGAACTAGGTTGGAAAATTCCAAGTTACTACGAAAAAGTTTTCCGGCCCAAGAAATTTTCTCGCTAGTTTTCTATAACGACGAAACCCGATTGTTACAATAGATACCAATTTACCCATCACTCATCCCCGAGTGACAAACTTAGGAAAAACAGGCTAAAGAAGGAATGAAGTAGTACATGAATCGACGAACAATTGGGGACACTTGTCTCGCATGTCCCTCTCGGTTTCCCAAGTAGCTTCCTCAACTAGACAATGCTTCCATTGAACTTTCACAAACTTAATTTCCTTGGTCCTCAGCTTACGCACATCACGATCAAGAATTGCAATCGGTTCCTCCTCATATTGGCGGTCTTTGTCTAACACAATTGAGTCCCACTTAATGATGTAATCCCCGTCACCATGATATATCTTCAATATGGACACATGAAATACTGGATGAACTCCCAATAGGTTAGGAGGTAAAACCAATCTATATGATACCGGTCCTACACATTCAAGAACCTCAAAGGGACCAATGTATTACAGACTTAGCTTGCCCTTCTTGCCAAATCTCATCACCCCTTTCATGGGTGATACCTTAAGAAGAACATTCTCACCAATTTGAAACGCCATGTCTCTTACCTTATGATCCGCATACTTCTTATGTCTACTCTGGGTTGCTAGAAACTTAACTTGAATACTCATCACCTTATCTTGAGCATCCTTCACAAAATCAATCCCCAATGGTTTCACATCTCCAGCCTCAAACCATCCTATGGGTGATCTACATCCCCTCCCATAGAGTGCCTCAAATGGTGCCATATCAATGCTGGAGTGATAACTATTATTATAAGAGAATTCACACAAAGGTAAAAACTTATCCCAATGCCCTCCAAAATCAATCACACATGCCCTCAACATGTCTTCTAACACTTAAATAGTCCTCTCTAACTGCCCGTCTGTCTGTGGATGGAAGTTTGTACTAAAAGTGAGTTGTGTGCCCAATTCATCATGTAATTTCCTCCAAAACTTGGATGTGAATTGGGTACCATGGTCTGAGATGATAGAGAGGGGCACCCCATGCAACCTCACTATCTCTTTCACATAAATTTAGCTAATTGTTCAACATTATAATATATTCTTATCGGAATAAAATGGGCTGACTAAGTCAATCTATCAACCACTACCCAAATAAAATCAAACTTCCCCAAAGTCTTTGGAAGACCAACCACGAAATCCATGGCTATCCTCTCCCACTTCCATTCCGGAATTGGAATTCTTTGAAGCAAACCTACATGCCTTTGGTGTTCATATTTCACTTGTTTGCAATTTTGACACTTATCCCCAAACTCCGCTATATCCTTCTTCATACCCGGCCACCAATAAATTCGCTTCAAATCTTGGTACATCTTTGTCACACCCGGATGAATAGAATATTGCGAGGCATGGGATTCTGTCAACAATTTCTAAATCAAGTCATCAACTCAAGGAACATAATTTTTTTCCTTAAAATTGAGCGCACCTTCCGCATCAAGAGTGGTCTCTTGTGCCTTACCAATCGTAGTCTTCTTTCTAAGCTGCTCCAAATTCTCATCCTCAAACTGTTTAGCCTTGATCTCTTCAATGAATGTGGCCCTCACTTCAATGCTACCTAACACCCCACCTCTTTCTGAGATGTCCAATTGCATGAATTTAGACTCCAAGGTCTAAATTTCCTTAGCCAAAGGTCGCTTGGTTACACTTAAGCAAGCTAAACTACCCATACTCACCGCTTTTTGACTCAAAGTGTCTGCCACCACATTAGCCTTACCCGGATGATATTGAATGGTGACATCATAATCTTTAAGTAACTCCATCCACCTTCGTTGTCTCAAATTCAGATCTTTTTGAGTAAACATATGTTGCAAACTACGATAGTCAATAACTACCTCACACTTGAAACTATAAAGCTAATGTCGCCAGATCTTAAGAGCAAATACTATTGCTGCTAACTCTAAATCATGTGTTGGATAATTTCTCTCATGCACCTTCAATTGACGCGAGACATAAGCTATAACATTCTTATCTTGCATCAACACAACACCCAAACCAGAATGTGAAGCATCACAATAAACAATAAAATCTTTACCTTCAACCGGTAATGCTAGAATAGGTACGGTGGTTAAAAGAGTCTTGAGCTTTTGGAAGCTCTCCTCACATTTTTCAGTCCATTCAAATGGGATCTCCTTTTTGGTCAAATTAGTCAAGTGAGTGGTAATGAAGCAAAAATCTTCACAAATCGACGATAGTAGCTAGCGAGCCCCACAAAACTCCTAACTTCAGTCACATAACTTGAACGAACCCAATTCTTTACCGCCTCAATCTTTTGAGGATCTACTATTACCCCTTCTTTCGAAACTATATGCCCCAAAAATGCAATAAAAGTCAACCAAAATTCACACTTAGAGAATTTAGCATACGACCTTTGTTTCCCAAGAACACCTAGAACAATACGAAGATGGTCGGCATGCTCTTCCTCACTTTTCGAATAGACCAAAATATCATCAATAAAAACTATCACAACCGAGTCAAGATATGGCTTGAACACCCCATTCATTAAACTTATAAAAGTTGCAAGCGCATTAGTCAAGACAAAATACATAACTAAAAACTCATAGTGCCTATAACGGGTTCTAAACGCCGTCTTGGGAACATCCTCAAGCCTAATTTTCAACTGATGGTAGCCAGACCTTAGATCAATCTTGGATAAAACTGATGCACCTTGCAATTGGTCAAAAAGATCATCTATTCGAGGCAAAAGATCTTTGTTTCGAATAGTGACCCTATTCAATTGCCGGTAATCTATACACATTCTCATACGATCATCATTTTTCTTAACAAACAAAACTAGGGCACCCCATGGGGAAGCACTAGGTCAAATAAATCCCTTATAAAAAAGCTCTTGGATTTGAGCCTTAAGCTCTTTTAATTTCGTTGGAGCCATACGATATAGATAAATAGAAATGGGGCGCGTAACAGGCTTTAAGTAAATGCAGAAATCTATATATCTATCTGGAGGTATACCAGACAAGTCAGTAGGACACACTTCTCTAAATTCTGACACCACAGGAATAGATTCAATAGATGGAGTCTCAACCTCAACATCCCTAATGTGAGCCAAATAAGACAAACAACCCTACCCTACCAGTTTTCTAACCCGAATGAAGGATATGATCTTAGCTTGCTTAGGCTTGTACACCCCTTCCCACTCCAACTTTTCCCTTCTTGGAATTTCTAGAGTTACAGACTTAGTATTACAATTTAACACAACATAATAGGGGACAACCAAGTCGTGCCTAAGATAATATCAAAGTCAGTCATATTCAAAATCACCAAATCAGCCCAAGTCTGAAAACCCATAAACAAAATAGGACAAACACGATAGACATGGGTAACTATGACTGACTCTCCAACTGGGGTAGAAACATGGATAGCAGAATCAAGTATATCACAAATCATATCAAACTTTGAGGCAAATATCACTGATACATAAGAATAAGTAAAACCCGGATCAAATAACACATTAGCCATCCGGTCACATACAAGAATAGTACCTATGATCATTGTGTCAGACGCCTCTGCCTCATTCTTGCTCGGAAATGCATAAAACTGAGCTGTATCATCTTGACGAACCACTTAGCTGCCTTTTTGCACGTTACCCCTGCCTGCATTACCATTTTCTCTACCTCTACGGCCTCACTGATTACCTCTCGCCCACCTTGTGGATGCCCTCGACCATTATTACCATTTCCTACAGGTGCCACTTCTCTAGACTGCTGTTGCGCGGAGTCCAACACACGTGGGTGGGGACAATCTCTCTTTATATGCCCAGGCTCTCCACAGTTGTAGCACATATGATCAAAAGATGGCATGCTGCCCGCTGAAGGTGCGACTCCCTGGCTATCCTGAATCAAATTATGAGATGGAGTACCCAAGTAATTACCTGTAGAGGCAGGCATATCCGACTGAATTGGCTTGGTTGCAAGCGTTGGCCTCCCTGAACCTCTAGAATAAGAACCTTGAAAGTTGCCTGAATTCTTGGCCCTTTTTGCTAATGCCTTAGCCTGATCGTCTCGCCTTAACCCTTCCACTTTCTTAACATAGTCTGTTACCTCATTAAAGCTCCTCCCTGCAGAAGTCATATGAACAAATAATACTTGTAACTCAGAATTTAGTCCCCTAATAAATAACTGGATCCTCTCCTCCTCAGTAGTCACCAATTGAGTAGCATATCCAGACAAGGCATGTAACTTGGCCTTATAAGCAACCACAGACATATCACCTTGCTCCAAAGCCATGAACTCATTCTTATTGTGATCCCTCAAAGTCCTAGGCACATACTTCTCTAGAAACAGAGCATGAAATTAGGTCCAAGTTAGTGGAGGTAAAGTAGAAGATCTGCATTCCATATAAGCTCTCCATCACTGTTTGGCCTCACCTTGAAGCTGAAAATTCATGAACTCAACCCCATGTTGATGGACAATTCCCAACTTATGAAGCCTCTTATAGCAGTCTAAGATAAACTCATAAGCATTCTCATTCTCAGAACCAAGAAACACAGGAGGCTTTAGCATCAAAAACTTGGTTAACATTTCATGCTCATTACCAGTCATAACATAATCCAACAAAGGATGGAAGAAAGCATCATTACATCCCGTTCCACCCGTCTTTGGCTTAGTGCTAGCAATAGGGGGATTAGCGGGAGCTTGAGTTGCTTGAACAGAAAGAAGCACTCCAAGACCAACCTACCCTTTCAAGAATGACATGATTTGTCGAGCTAACACTGGGTCTATGGGAGGAATATCAATAGTCTCAGCCAGCACCTCTTCCTCTTATCTCACCTTCTCAATGTTGTCAACCTCAATATCCTCTTCAATATCTTCGTGATGTACGGGAGGGTCTCATTTTGGGGAATATTTTTGATCGGTACCCCATCTCTTGAAGCCGCCACTCTTCCATGGTCTCTACCCCTAACTCTTCCTCTACCCCTGCCTCGACCGCGACCTCTCGCTGTAGATTTCTCAGCTGGAGCATTGACCGGAGCTATGGGCCTGACGCCGTTGAATCTAGTGTTAACCATCTGTGGACAGAAGAGTGAAGGAGGTTAGATACCAATTTGAATCGCCAGATACCAATTGAAATCAAGTCATAGCACGAAAGGAGACAAGAGAAACAGAGAGATTTCCTAAAGTGCTATTGCCTCTTGAAGAAAAGTAAAGGTATTCCCGTACCGTTCCGCAAGACTCTACTAGACTCGTTTTGGTACTCTATTAGTCCTTTGAATTTGATGAGTATACATGAGTTTGAGGTGTCATGTTGATGTAAAGATTGACTTCGTAGTGATAGTCAGGGCTGATTGAGCATAATGGTAATAAAAGTTTGTGATGGGATGCAACTATATAATAAGATTATTGGTTAAGCGAATTTTGTATAGTAATTACGACTTGTGAGTATCTAGGGTTGTGGTTTTCTAATATTTGGTGAGTAACGTGGTTGTATGGAAAGTTTTCAGAGATGGTGGGACACCACTCGAATAGAATTTAAAGAGTTGGAGTCATAATGAAGAAAGAAATAGTTGGATGTAGTACAACCTTTAGAGAGAGGCAAGATCAAAAATATTTTATTTGATTGCAAGGGCTAAAGAGGTATCTTCAGAGGGGTAGATAATTCGGTTCAGAGACGCGTGATTTCATTCCTTTGGCTGTGGCTATGGTAATAGTGTCACGGGTCCATCAGATTGGTTAAAAACTATTGAAAAAGATTTGAGAAAGAAGTGTACAGACATAAGCTATAGTGTGATGATAAGTGCTTTGTTTTTGTTTTTGAGTTTAGTAATCAGTACGATTGAAATTTTAGCAAAAGATATTGTAAGATCGATAGAGATGCGATTAATGATAAGCGAAGATCCATGAATTCATAAAAATCTTCAAGGTATAAGCTAATGTTGATAGATAAGGGGATTGTGTTATACGGTTGAATTTACGATTCAAATTTTTCATTGTAAGTCTACATTCATGGTGATATATTTTTTCAAGGTATGAATTTTTAAGGTGAGAAATGATCAATTGTATCAGATGTTGAACCTTTGAATGGACCTACACCTGGTTTGAGTCGTAAAGTTTATTACTTTTGATTGTTAAAGTACCTAAGAAATGTTTTCATTTAAAAGTGCTGGTTTAGAGTAAAGTAAATGGTTAGAGTGTTCATGATGGTTGTTAGTATTGAGAGTGTGGACTTCAGTGGAATGCTGTGAAGATTATGTGGAGTCAACCCAATGGAAATGACTGGTATCGACTCTCCAAAGAAAAACCTTTAGTGTTATTTTGTAAAATTCTTATGTGGCCATCTATTTCATTTTGCACACAATGGTGAGTATGTTTGACTAGCTATGCTCATATGTTTTTTCACTTTTGTGGGTGGATCCCTAGTGGTGGATCAGGGGTACTAATCATGCGATGTTCTCTGGTTGAGTGGGATGATTGGGAATATTTGGTTATTTCAGATGACATATTTGGTGTTGTCTTGGAGTTGTTAAAGTATTTTAGTGGTTCTACATGTACCACCTTCTTTATGAGAATTCGTAGAAGAGCTACTATGCATAATTATGTTTGTCCGACAATCTTAATATTCATCTTATCGTCAAGGTCATGTAACGATTATGTGTGGTTGAATATGGAGATCATTAGGTCCAATTCCACTGTTCTTAAGGGTAATCTACAATCACAATTGCTAAATCTAGCATTTCAATAGTTTTGTTAGGGGGTTTGTATTCTTGGATATACCCCTCAATAAGTATCTGATGTCTAAAGACCAATTTTTTGTAACTTAAGCTTATGGAAATTTATGTTGGGAGATGGAGATATTGATAAGAACTATGATTGTTGGGTATTATGAGTGTGTGTTGGTTAGTTCAGGTTCACTTCTAGTTGTAGTGAGTATTGATTTGGATTTTTATCATGCTTAAGTGCTAAAGGATTAGTCCGAATGATGGTGTCAAGGTCCTTGATAACATGTTGCAGATATGTGTACAAGAAACTTTGGTGGTTATTGGGTATCGCTTTTGTTGTTGGTTAAGTTTACATACAACAATAATTATCACTCGAGTATTGAGATGACTTCATGGAGGCATTGTATAGGAGGATGTGTAGGTATTCAATTGGTTGGTTTGAGGTTGAAGGTGTGAAACTCTTAGGGGGTTGATTTGGTGAAAGATGCTCAAGATAAGGTGAGAAGCATCCAACCTAACCTTCTAGCAGCCCAGAGTCGACATAAACAGCATGCGGGAAAGTATCCCTAGTTATATGATGACTCGTGTACTACTCTATTCTTACCTTAGCCAATTTTTCCTAGTTTATCACTCAGAGATGAGTGATAGGTAAATTGGTATCTATTGTAATGACTTGTTCCCGTTATTATGGAAAAGCCAATGGGGAATGAATTTGGGCTAGAAAACTTTTGAGTAGTGACTTGAAAAATTGTAGCCTAGTCTTGATTTGGACAAAATCTAAGTCAGGCGAGGTCTAGTGAAATTTGGTAATAAATGGGGGATCTAATTATGAATTTGATCACATGAGTGGATAGACAAGACATTAAGGAGCCTGTACGACTTTACATAATCAAATTCGGGCTGGTAGAACTCCCAAAACTAATCTTAGCGTGACCGGGTAGTTTTTTAACGTCAGGGTTGAAGGTGTGTTGTGAAATGGGGGTTTGAAAGGCTAATTTTGACTCTCTGTTTCTGTGTAAGTCGCTAGGGTAGGGACGCTATGGTGAGTTGAGTCCCGCTATGATGGGCTAGTAGCGACTTAAGTCGGGATTAAACCCCAAAAATGTTATTTTTCTGTAAGTTTCGTTCTTGAGAGCTAAGAGACGACCCAAGGATATTTCTTGAAGGTTTTCCACCTTTTCTAGCACTAAAGGTAAGGATTTTACTCCCCAAATCCATTTATTGATCCGTAGAACTTAGATTCTTGGTTAATTATTATTGGGGGAAGGTTTTGGACTGAATTTGATGGTGGGAAAAAGCCTTAGTTGCACCTTAGGATCATGAGTTTGGTCTTGGGTTATTGGGTTTTTTATAATCCAGGTAATTAGACCTTAATTAATTGATCCTTGCATTAAATTGTTGTTTGTAGACCTAGAACAAGTGGAAAGAATCTGGAAAGGGAAGATTCAAGTGCCTTAGGGGAATTCAAACTTGGTTTCGAGTTAGGTGATGGTTTGATTCCATGTTTGTGAGATATATGTTGGTAATTGCTTCCTTGTAATGCATGTATGTATGTAAATGAAGCATTGTTGATCAAACCTAATAAAAAAAGTATGAATGAACAATTGTATGCAATGATTCAGCACTTGATTGTATGATTTGAGTATGTACATATGAGTGTGATTATTGTGGTTGTATTGAATGGATCGGGTGTCAATTTCCGACACACTAACTGGGATCGGTTGTCACATTCCGACACTTACATTGGATTGGGTGTCATGTTCCATCACATATATTGGATCGGGTGTCGCATTTTGGCACACTAATTGGGATCGGGTGCTACGTTCCGATACACTAACAGTTTGGGTATGAGTTCCATGAGAAGACCATTGAATTGTCATATTCACTTGTTATTGAGAATGTCGATTTGTACATTGCTCTTGAAATAATAACTGTGCATATATTCTGTACATGTCATGTTTACTATGTTGTGACTGCCTATATATGTTTCGTTCAATGGGATAGTTGCGTGATCCTACCAGTACACTGTGGTTGTATACTGATACTGCACTTGCTCATTCTTTGTTGAGTACATGGCATCTTCAGGAGGCTATTGATAGACCTCATCTAGGAGATCAGTGATCGAGGTTAGATTTCAAGGGTGAACCAATTCTTTTAGGCTGCCACGAAATCCTTCATTTTTGTTTAGTCCATTCTCTTCGGACTCATACTATTGTTTAGATGTTTCTTATTCTTAATTTTGGGTTGTACCCATTTTATTAGACTTGTTGAATTTAGATGTTTTGGTACAATGACTTTCAGGTTCTAAGGGTTAAACTTTCGCATTAGTTTGGTTAGTTATTTGTTAAAACCTTTGGAGTTTATGAGAACTCTATATAATTTCTGCATTTAAACCTGCTTCCGTATCTTTAAATGTTTAGTTTATTGTTGAGTTGCTTAGTTGGGTTGTAGCAATGGTTCTCCCACCGGAGGGTTAGTGTGGGTTTCAATCACGACGGTCTGGTTCGTGACACTCCAACTCAAGCAACAACAAACATTTGGTAATTTGACCTTGGTAGTTACACTAAGAAATATTGAGGTACGAACCAGTATGTGTAGCATTCTCGATGATATGTCTTCATTAGTGGTCCTATATGATACCGATAGAGTATCAATATACCGACGGAGTATCACAGAGGATTAAGCTCACTCCTATATGATATCGATATGGTATTAATATACCAACAAAGTGTCACAAAGGATTAATTCATAGTAGTGATGTTGATGTCATGTTGACATCATGTGCGAAATAAGAAAGGAGAAAGTGGGGTAAGCATTTAAATTGGTTGGGTCGCCGGTCCATTAAGCCTAAATAGATGGATAAATTATTAAACTAGTAAAAAATTCTAACATAATTATTAAAAATATCCATATTTTATAAATATTAGTAAAAATATCAAAATGTCAATATTTTATAAAATATTGTGTATCCTAATTTAGTTCCTATTTTATCTCACCTTAATTACACGTTTTCCAACTCATTCTCTCTCATATGTTTTTTAAAAAAAGTATTTTCTCTCTCACTGATTTCTCTCTTCAAGTTCAAATTCTTCTTCATATTTAAATTTTCACTTCTCTCTCTTCCGTTATTTTCATTTTTTTTCTTCAGAAATTGGAAAATATATCTTTAAAGATATTCACAACAATCCCTTTGATTAAAGTATGCATCTTTATCTGATTTTTAGGATTGTTTACTGATTTTATTTTTGTTTAATTTTTTTTTAAAAATGTTTGTAGTTGAGTATTAAATTGACCAATTTCGTTTAGGGCTTGAAAACCACAAAATCACTCTCTAATGGCCGAATCTAAGAAGTTTACAAGAGGTATCCAACTTAATCAAAAAAATTCTAGCGATTTTCCATCCTTTAATCTATGTATTATTCAAGAAATAGCGGATAATGTAGGATCCACTGCTAAAATGACGAAAGAAGACGGTCGAAGAGTTGGTGTTTCCATTCTTTTGTATTCTGAATCTTCTAAGAGGTTTCTTAATTGTATTCATTACAATTTTTTGAGTGGCCTGATGTTTTTTTGTATTCTGAATCTTTTTGTTATGTTGTATTTGGTATTCATTACATAATCTGAGTGTCCATTGTTTATTGTATTCTGAATCTGATTGGGTAGTTACACATTTATATTCATTAAAGAAATTGAGTGATCTGGTGTATTTTGTATTCTAAATCTGTGTGGTATGTCGTATTTTGTATTCTGAATATTTTTGGTATGTTGTATTTTGTATTGTTTAGAGAATCTGGGTGGTTATTTTTTTTATTTTATTCTGAATCTAAGTGGGAAGTTACACTTTTGTATTAATTACATAAATTGAGTTTTCTGTTATATTATGTATTCTGAATTTAAGTGGTATGTTGTATTTTGGTATTCAATATCAAATTCAGTTTACATCTTTGTTGAATTTGTATTTATAGATTTAACCTTGTTTTCATTCTGAATTGTTTATTTATTTCATTTTGTATTTTATTATAGGCAACATAATCAAGAGCTTGATGCTGGAGTCATTAGTGATAGTGAGGCACCTCCGAGGCATAAACTGGCCTCACATAGTTTGCGATGATATTGAAATAATTTGAAATACAATAATGGTTTATTTGTAGTTTGGTTAATCTTGCTTGATTCTAAACTATTTTGTCTAATATACATTTATCTTTTTGTAGTAGTTTATTCTGCAAAGTCGTCGTTTTAATCTTATGAAGTTTTGATTTATCATTAAAAAGGTTTGACATATATTATTGTATTTCATTAATTGCATATTTTGTATCTCTTCATAGAGTACTAATTATAAATGGTTATGGTTTGAAATAAACTAAAACAAGGCGGATTCGTTAGTGATGTTTCAAATACGGATAAAATTTGAGTTGACACGATTATTCCTATACAATTTAATTAGAATTTGAATTCATAATCTAAGACCTAAATTACCAAATTGTAATCTATTTTTGTATTCATTCCATCTATAATCATCAACAGTTTTTTTTGTATTTCATTTTGCTCATCTTGTATTTAGGTTTCACTTTATATGCCAAAAATATTTCCAGTTATTTAAAAATTTGTGTGCCAAATGGTATACCAACAAGGTTTGTATTCAATGTATTTGATTATCTTGGAATTTAATTTCAAAATCATACAACTTTAAAAATATGTATACAATTTGATTTAACACCATTATTTTCTAACACAATTTAATTAAAATTTGAATTCATAATATAAGACCTAAATTACCATATTTTTAGTTTATTTTTGTATTCATTCTATCTATATTGACATTTTGAAAGTTTTCTCAATTATATATGAACAGTTTTTATATATCGTTTTGCTCATCTTGTATTTTCACTTTATATACCAAAAAAGAAAAAAATTCCAGTTCTTTTAAAATTTGTGTGCCAAATGGTATACCAACATGGTTTGTATTTAATGCATTTCACTTTACAACTTTGTATTTCTTATAAATTAATTAGTCTTCATAATTATATACTTTGGTTGTTATATTCTACACATCATTAAAGACTAATCAGATCAATATGTTCCTTTTAAAAATTGATAATGAAACTATGTGGATGTTGCTCTGTGGTTTATTTTTTATTTTGTAACTAATGAGAATTTTAAGTGATATGCTACTTTTTAAAAATATTTTCTCCCCTAAATTTCTTCTTTCTGTTATTAAACAATTGTATTCTTTCAATTAAAACAAATAATAACAACATAAATAAGATAAATAAAAAACTACAATTTTGAATTTTTTAATAAATATTGAAAGTGTGGCTAAGGGGTCCTATTAAATGCTAAAATATTGACATTTTGAAAATTTTCTCATAATAGATTGGGTTGCGTCCATTTTTGTTAAATAATTTCCCAAGTGGGTCCATTTTGTGTAGTTTTTCCTTACTTTTAGTAGAGTAGTGATATAGAAAGTTTTAATAAAGAAGTAGTTAAATTACATTTTAATATTGGGAAAGTTACGTAATTACACAACTTAATATAACATAGAATGTGTTTGGTATGAAGGAAAATGTTTTCTGGAAAATAAGTTGATTTCTAACTTATTTTCTAATGTTTGGTTGGTGAGTAAAAATATATTTTAGTGTTTGGTTGACGAATGAAAAAATATTTTCCAAAAAATATTTTTTATTTTTGGCTAGAGAGTAGAAAGTATTTTTTAGGAAAATAGTTTTTGAATCGGAAACCAATCTCGATAACTGAACCAGGACCCGATCCCAACATTCGAACTAGGACACGACCCCGTTGATTGATTCTCAATCCGACCCTGAGATCTGGCCTAGGATTTGGCCCTGAATTTTCACTCGAGACATGACATTTGAACTGGGATTTGACCTTGACCCCGGTCCCAACACTCAAACCTAGACACAACCACGATAATCGATCTGAAATCCGATCCCGATATTCGACCCAAGACATGACCTCCAACACCCGACACCTAAGCCTGACCCAACAGCGATACCACAAAAATATTTTCAAAATAAACTTTGTTAAGAAAATTGAGGGAGGGGGGGGGGTGGTAGGGTCGGAGTAGGGTAAAAAAATGAAATGTTTAAAATTTAAAATATTTTTCAAGAACAAATTTTTAATTTTCTTTTTTTCGAGGGGGGTGGTGGGGGCTGGGGGTTGGGGGTGGTGGTAGGCGACTGGTAGGAGGGTTGGGATAGGGGGCTCGTAAGGTGGTCGGTTTATGGGTGAAGTAAAACAAATGAAATTTTTAAAATTTGAAATACTTTCAAAAACAAATTTTTAAGAAATAAAATTGTGGGGGATGATTAGTGGTTGAGTGGCGTAAAAAAAAACTGAAACTTTTAAAATTTGAATTATTTTAATAAATAAATTTTTTAAATTTTAATTTATTTGGTTTGGTGGGAGACTGCGTCTGGGGGCTGGTTTGGAAAATGTTTTCCTTGCCTTTTTCAAGGGAAGTCATTTTTTAAAAATTTGAGAAAAATAAGTTGATTTGGAAAACATTTTTCAAAATATTTTAAGTCAACCAAACAAGAGAAAATTGGAAAACCAAACACACCCATAATCTCTAAGTATCTCTACCATTTGAATTAATTACAAAAATCCATTTTTTTTTCATCTCCCTCTTAACATCTAGATGGATTACTCCACTTCTATCAGATACATTACAATTTTGTTTGGGTACAATGTATGTGGTACAAATGTTATTATTGATACATAACCCCAATTATTTCAAACCTAAATCAATATGAATCTGGTTCATAGTAGTGTATCTTATACATAACTTATGTATCGTTGGCTATGTATTGGGGGAAGGAGAAATGTATCCGCAAATTCTGAAAAATCCAAAATCATTGTAATTTGAAAATTTTTCAAAATAGAATGTAACTAGCACCCAAATTATTGGGATTTTTGTAATTTAATATTTTCCCATAAATGTATATGAAATGTTATTGGTTTGTCAAATCATTGACGCTCAATACTTTTGTGTACAATATTTTCCAGTTGGTTATAACCCATTGTTTTTATTAGAGGTCAAAAATGATAGATACAAGTGTCTTAATACACCAACAAAATATTGTTTCTCCCAATTGCATGTATTCCTCGAAAAGGACCAAAACCAGGAATACATTGCCCTCTTTTATCCTAAATCTTCATGACTCTTTGTTGAATTTTGCATTTTATATGCGTATATCAAGGTTTGAATCAACAACTATTCATGAATAAACAAAATTCTTAAAATTATTTAAAACACACAATTGTTGAATTTTATTCAAATATACGTATTCATTCATAATTTTGTTGTTCATGTTAAAGATTTTGTTACAGAAGATTGGGGACGATGCCGGAAATAGAATTTGGTATGCACACGGTGAGATCTCATGGGGCTAAGGTGGCCAAAAAACACAAATGTGACTGGTTGATTTTACTTGTGCTTGTGGCAATGGATGGATTCTTAAACTACATTCAACCGTTCAATCGTTATACTAACTCAAAAATGTTGGAAGATCTCAAATTTCCTTTCAAGGAACACGACACCATCCCAATGTGGGCCGTTCCTGTATGTATTTACTTCGGAGTTTAACTTATATATATCTCAATAGTTTTTTTTTATAACCTATTATAGCGAGTTACATGTCTTATATTTCAAGTTACTAGTTAACGTCGTTTATTATGGCCTATTTATTTGTAGCTACCTTTAAGTAATGTGATAGCATAAAAGAGTTCTACACATTCAATGGTGTGTTGAAGTTAAACTCTACTACTGTTATGTAGGGGAGTATCTAGAGAGGTGGGAAGGTGTTCGCTCAAACCCCTTGGTAAAAAATTATACTGTATATAGGGTAGATTATCTATATATATAAATTGTGAATTCCTTGAACAACGTGCAGAAGATTAGCTCAATGATTCAAGATATTTGAAATGCACCCTAACATCCAAGGGTTTGATTCTTAGGGATTGCAATATTTTTCGAACACCCTGAGTGAAAAACCTGAACCCGACACGGCTTTTATGGCTTTAAAACTCAATAATTCTCATACCTCCAAATGGTTATACCCTTTGTTACATTCTTTTTGTTGCGGTAGAAATGAGTATTCATTTTCTGAGGTTTTACCCCATCCTTGTTTTGATAATTTTCCCACTACAACAGATATTTGCAATAATTCTACCATGCACAGTGTTTCTCATTTACTATCACTACAGGAGGGATGTATATGATTTGCATCATGCCATATTGGGTGAGTTTTATTTGAAGTTTTATAAGGAAAAAACAATTTTCGATTTTTTGGATTTTCATTGTAGTTAGTACTATGAAATTGATGACCTTTTGCTTGTAAATCTAGGCATCCTGTATTCTGTTCTAGTGACTGCAGTAATCACCGATAGCATCAAAGATGCTGTTGGTCGTCCACGCCCAAATTTCTTCTATAGATGCTTCCCGGATGGAATCGAGGTGTGTCTCCTTTTTCACACTTTAACATAATATTATGCCTTGAACTTCGGAGATTCTTTCATGTAGTCTAAAATATGATCCAACTCAAAAGGTCTATGTTCAACCTATAAGTCGATACTATGTGATCGAGGTCTGTGCTAAGCGCAAAAATTCAACTTTTACTGTTTATGGCAATGGGGGTAATTGGAAAAGACACGGCCTAAGAGTTCGAGAGTGCATGAGATTGTATTGGCTTGCTTTCATCATAGGTCAATATTTTCTCTATGTGTTGTCTGAGAACATATAATAAGTATTCATTTTTCTTCTTTTATATTGTGTGTGTTATTCTGAGTATGCCATAACATAACAGTTAACTCGAAAAGTTTGACATCAACTCTAATACAAAATTTGCATTAAGATACCTTTTTCAATTCATATGCAGGCCTTTCTACCTAATGGGGATGTTAATTGTCATGGAGACCCTAAAGTTGTGAAAGAAGGATATAAAAGCTTTCCCAGTGGACATACCTCATGTTAGTAGTGTTCATTTATTCTTAGTTTCTTCGTTTTTGTTTGTTTTCTTCTTGTTTATAAGTTTATGCTTGTCAAAATATAGGGTCATTTGCTGGCCTGGCTTTCCTCTCATGGTACTTGTGTGGAAAAGTGAAGGCTTTTGACAGAAGAGGCCATGCTGCAAAACTCTGTATTGTTCTGCTTCCTTTACTCTTTGCTGCATTAGTCGGAATTTCTCGAATTGATGACTATTGGCATCACTGGACAGATGTATTCACTGGATCCATTATAGGTTGGTTCAACGTTCCTATCCAACACTTGTATGAATTCACTACTTTGATAAGTTTGCAAATTGATTTTAGCTTGTTTACCTGATAATATAAAAGTATACTATTAGTATCATGTAGCAGGTTAACCACTATAGACATTGCATGTAGTTGGCCTTCAAATGAACTAATAATGTAAAAAAGCATTACACTATCAATGCTCGCGCCTTATAATTATCAGATTCTGACTAAGCTGTTCTGAGAAATAGTGTAGCTAAACATCTCAATGTTTTTTTTGTACAGGAAGTGTGGTTGCCTCTTTATGCTACCTACTTTTCTTTCCATTCCCTCATGATATCAACGGTACAACCTCAACTCTCTGAAAACAGAATGAATCTCTTAGTTCAATGTCAATGATACTAGTTATTTTCTAAATATTGTTCATTTTTCGATGATAACAGGGTGGGCACCTCATGCATCTATCAAAATGAGAGAAAATATTGAATTGCACTCTACATCAATAGGAATTGACACCGTGTAATGCAACGAGAGTACAAGAGGCAACCCTCATTATCTAGACATGAACAGTAATGCAAGATGTTGATGGCGATGGAAGGAGATACTGAATTCAGATCTCCAAAGCCTCATCGAAAGAGCAAATACATCATCTAAACCTTTGTACTCTTCTTTTTGTTTAGTCTGGCTTATGTTGGCTCAGTCCGAAGTCATATCTATATATCAAAAGGGTTGTACAATATGGAGAGGACAATGTTCATTACCTCCTCATTTTCTATGGGGACAAAGAAAAGGTTCAAACTCTTACAAAACAGTCTTGTTGTACATTTGTATCTACATCTAAATAAGATGAAAGAGATTACTCCTATTGTTGGGTTCCAAAGAACTAGGGCGTCATGTTGAAGCTTACAATTGCAAATAATGTTTGGAATAAATAAATAACAAAAACTTATACTAAAAATATAATACTATTATATAATTTGGTCAATCGGTCTATATATGAGAAAGCAATACAAAGAAAATATTGAAGGTGTTGAGAAAAAAATCTCTCCCTAAACAAAACTCTTAAATGACTACATTCTGGATGTTATTATGGTCTTTTGTTAAGAGAAGAGAGTTATTCAATTTATAGAGTTTCAAGCTTTTCCTCAAAAAAGGAATAACAAATATGGAAGAGAATTATATTTTCCTTGTAGAAAATAACAAAAGCAGTTATGATAATGCTAATGTGGTTAGAAAATCAAGACAAAACCTTACTATCTAGGTACAAATGAGAGATCACTAAAGATAAAGCAGCTTCTTGACTGAGCAAAAAATTATTATTTTATTGTATAATGAGAGAATAATATAAGAATACTAAACACGAAAGGAAGAAAATAATATGGAAAATCGAATGTAGAAAGTATTACTCCCTCTGTTTAAAAAAGAATGACCTCCTTTCCTTTTTAGTCTGTTTAAAAAAGAATGACCTCTTTCCTTTTTTGGTAATATTTTAATATCAGCTTTCCAGGTGGCATGTTTAAAGCCACAAGATTGAAGGGCAATTTAGTACATTTGACATAACTTTAATTTAGGACCACAAGATTCAAAAGTCTTTTTTATTTTCTAAAATCTTGTGCCAAGTCAAACCAGGTCACTCTTTGTGAAACGGAGGGAGTATTTCAGTTCTCTTCAAATGTGTCTTTCACAAGGGGGAAGAATACACCTTTATAGGACAAACAATTCATCCGCTTACAACCTTTAAAAATGTGTCAGTACTATATTTAAGAAATACATTAAATAGATTCATGTACGTTAGGGAGTTAATTGAATGAAATATCTACAATTGAACGACTTCATAACACTTTTCCTTGGATGTTTATAGATAATGTGTCTCTTCAAATTTTACTAGGAAAAAGCCTAGTGAAGAAAAAAAGTACACATATCTTGTTATACGTCTTGTGTGTTGCCTCAGTAAATACCTTATCAGGAAACTCTAGTAGGACAAAACTTTGATGAAGGGAAAAAGAGTACTTTGCGTATTTTAATCCTCTCGATGAAAACTTTATTTGATACTCCTTCCGTCCCTTTTTATATGTCATTTATTTCTATAAATAGCTGGACCACAATACTTGTCATTTTATAAAATTTATGCATAAGTTACCATATTTTGCATATTATACCCTTGATAGAGTAGTTAATTAATCTTGAAAATGTATTCATCATTTATTATAAAGTTGACTTAAGAAAACATTATATAAGGGTAGAAGGGTAAAGTTACATCATTTCTTAATGCAAGTGCAAAGTAAAAATGTGACATATAAAAAGGGACGGAGGAGTATCTCGGAGACGAGAATTCCAGTCTTATATCTTAGCTTCTGAAATATTGACATTGACAATGTCTTAGTAAACAAAACTGAAATATTATTACTCGAATGAATCTGTTGAACATCTACCTCACTATTTTGTTGAAGATCACGTGTGAAAAAGAGCTAAGGTGATATATATTTTGTTTGGTCTCCTTTGATATATCCTTCCCTTCAATTGAGATATGCAAGAATCATTATTTTTATATAATATTATTGGAATCTTTGTTTACACAGAAAGACCACATAATTGCAAAATATGTTGAGTCATTGATCTCAACCATACACACTTTTGATTGACTTTATGAATGACCATTATTTCTGCGTGATTTGAAGAAGTGACAACTATTGTTTACTTCATTGATAGTCATGATGTCGTTGTACCTACACATGTGAATAAATAGCCTTTGAGGTTGAATTTTGTGTGGTTAGACAAATATCCTTTTCATGCCCCAAAATCGGGTCATGATGACGTCCACTACAACCCACCGAGTGGACAAACCTAAACTCAAATAACAAGATGCGGAAGACACAGTTTATGCAAAAACAATAATAATAAGTGGAAGACTAGAATAATATAGAGAAAAAGGTTCATATCATATATATCTGTAGTGCAAAATGTAGAAAATAGGCCCAAAAGTGACCAAATAGCAAAGTAACACAAGATACCAATCCCCGGAATCTAGTGTCAGCTATACGAAAGCTACTACGAACAGAAAGCTATAAGTATATATAGAAAACTGTGTAACGACCCGTTAGATTATTTTGAGTACTAGAACTATTTTGACACTTCCCGTAAATTCTAAATGGGCATTTTGAACTATTCGTAACTATAATTATATACCTAGTGGGGTAATTTTAATAATTAATTTAGTTGGTGGTTAAGAAAATAGCATTAAAATTAGTAATGGGCCACTTCCACTACTTTTATAATTAGTCATGTCTAATAATTAGGGTTGTAAATATTGTAGAAGAATGAAAGAGAAAATAGATGATCGGCTACGAAAACCAAGTTGCAACGAGCGCTTCAGGCGAGCAAAGTTTTTCAGCTTTCAATATTAGATCGTTGCGTATATAAACAGATTATTATATTGTTAGAATAAATAGGTGAATTGCTATTTCTTTTTGCACCCACACGAATTTGATTGGAAAAATTGAAACCAAAAGTTGTGGGGGATAAGACCTGAAGGTCGTCATTGTTTAATGATCAACTTCTTTTCCATTTGAGAAATTGAAATTTGGAAAGATGCTCAGGTGGTTTATACGTATGCATGGATGGTTGTTTGATTTTCTTCTGTTCAAGTTATTGTATGTAAATTGATGATAATTTGGGGGTCCTCTTCTATTTTATTGTTACAATTGTTTTACAAAATCAAGTTTTGACACTATTATTATTATATATAACTAAATATTAGGTGTATTGTATTATATAAATACCATTATAGTTATGTTATTTGGAGGAGCTAAAATTTAACCCTAGGCTTAAATTTAAGAAATATGGAATTTGACCTATTAATGAAAATCATGTTTGAAACTTCATTATAGAATTGAGCTCGTTTACCTAAATGTTATGCATATATGATAGATTGGGAACATTAGGAGGAATTGAGGAAAGAAAAGCATTGGGGAATTAACTTGCTTGACTTCGGCTCTTCGGTGGAGGTAGGCTATGGTTTATTCTATGTGACAGATAAACTCTTAATAGTGATTGATAGTCATTGAATAATATTGTGAAGTTTTCTATGTACTTGGTTGTTGTGGTTTGGATAATTCATGTGTTGTTGTGAGTGGTCTGTAATCCCAAGACCGCGAAATCCATAATCGTGAACTTGTTCTATTAAAGTGATGTCTCGAATAAAGAAGGCTTAATAAAATATTGTGAGGGAAGCGGAAAGAAATTATCAAGAATGACAAATGAAGTAAAAATATATTTGGATCGGGTGCCACGAGTCGGCACGATATAATATGATCGGGTGTCACGTTCTGACACGATATTATTGAATCGCGTGTCACATTCCGATACGGTATTATTGGATCGGTGTCACATTCCGACACGTTATTATTGGATAGGGTGTTCGTTCCGATACGATATTATTGGATCGGGTGTCACGTTCCGGCAGGTAACATTAAAGGAAAACATATTGAATTAACTTAATGCACTCAATCTCAAAGAACTCATTTCCCAAATGAGCGTGGTGTGGAGGCATGAGTCCTCGTGTATGTGTGTCTTGGTATTGTGACTGATTAAGTATTTGCTTCAACGTTGTTGTCACTTGTTCATGTTGTTCGTTGCTTGCCACTTGTTAAGTGTTATAGTTGATTTCATGTTATTACTTTATGCATATTACTTTCTATTTTGAGTCGGTCGATGATACCCTGTACTAATCCCTACTTGTCGTTTCTTCGTTTTCCTTTTGTGGAGTGCAGCGAGTGTACCAACGACTTTGACTTGCCCTCAGCTCTAGCCAATCAACAACATATCAGCTTCCATAGTGAGCTATTCATTCGAGCTCGTGTTGGATTCTCTCGGTCATGGCAGGATGTCCTTAGTTTTCGAACACAGACTATTTTATTCATTTATTTTAGTGTCCTGATACTCTTAGACTTAGTATTTGGAGATTAGATATCCTTGATGTGATGACTTTCAGATTTTGGGAAATGCCATTTAATATATGTTAGTGGATTTGTCTTTCGTACATTAATAAGATTTAAGCTTCTGCATTATGGTTAGTATTTCGTAAGATGAACAATAAATATAAATTAGGGTTGAATTCATTGGTTCTCCCACCTAGGAGGTTGTAACAACCTGTTTCTATTGTTAGGGAAAAGCCGTTGGGGAAAAAATTGGATCCGGCTCCTCTCCATTTCTCTTCTCTCCATTTCCCCCAAGTTCTAGCTTGGATTGGAGACATATGTCATAGTTTAGAATTAATGGTTGAGATCTAATTAATTAAAGCAAAGTCCTAACCATAGTTATTTACTTTCATATATTTGTTTCTTAAATATCTTTGCTATCCAGTATATTTTTCCTAAATATATTTAAAACTTTTCTTTACTGCCCTGCATACATATTTAAAACTTATACTAAATATATTTACTTTTTTGAAAAAATATTATAATAAATTTAAACGTTTTTATTAATTCTAATAGAGTATTAAGAGCTACACTGTCTATAGAGCAATATGGACACAATTTTGCAATTCATTATATTTTCCCTAAATATATTAAAAGTTTATTTTACTCCTAAATTTAGAAAAAAACGTCAGGTAACAATTTTTAATTTTTAATTTGGTAAATATTATTTAAGAAATGGAAAACGTTAGGGAAAAAGGTAAAAAAAATCAGCAAAAAATTACTCAAGTAATTAAGAAAAGAAATTCTTTTAAATATATTTAGGAAAAATATAAAGTAAATCTACAATTGTTGGATTGTAGATTTAAAGCAAATATATGGAAGTAAATAACTATGGTTAGGACTTTACTTTAATTAATTAGATCTCAACTATTAACTCTAAACTATGACATGTGTCTCCAATCCAAGCTAGAAGTTGGGGAAAATGGAGAGAAGAGAAATGGAGAGGAGCCGGATCTGAAAAAATTGGGGCTAGAAAACTTTTGTGTAGTGAATTGAAAATTCCTAGCCTAGTCCAAATTTGGATGAAATCTGAGTCATGCAGGTCTAGGGAAATCTGGAAATGAATGAGAGATTAAATAATGAATTTGATTACATGAGTGGATAAAAAACACGTTAGGTAGCCTGTACGGCTTTATGAAATCAAATTCGGGTGAGTAAAACTCCCGAAATTCACCTTAGTGTGAACAGGTAGTTTTTGCACGTCAAGGGTTGAAGGTGTGTTGTGAAATGGGGGTTTGAAAGTCTAATTCCGAAGTTCTGCCTTGGTGCAAGGCGCCATGGCGGGATTTATTCCGCTATGGCAGGGCCGCTGTGGCGGGATGGGGTCTGCCGTAGCAGCCCAGTCGCGAATTAAGTCGGGATTAAACCCCAAACATGTTCTTATTTTGCAATTTTTGTTCTTGAGAGCTATGAAATGACCCAGGGAAAGTTCTTGACAGTTTTCCACCTCTTCTAGCGCGAAAGGTAAGGTTTTTACTCCCCTAATTTGTTTTTCAATCTGTAGAACTTAGACTCTTGGGTGATTATCATTGGGGTGGGTTTTGACCTGAAACTAATGATGGAAAAAGCCGTAAGTTGGGTATCGGGATCTTGGATTTGGCCTAGGGTTGATAATTTTGATTGTAATCAGGGTAATTAGGACTCGTTTATTGATCCTTGCATTAATTTGTTGTTTTAAGACCACGAACAAGCGGAAAGAATCCAAAAAGGGAAGATTCAAGTACTTTAGAGGAATTCAAGCTTGGTTTCGAGGTAGGTGATAATTTGATTTCATGTTTGTGTGACGTATGTTGGTAGTTGCTTCATTGTAATGCATGTATGTATGTGAATGAAGCACTACTGATCAAACCTAATGAAATGAGAATGAATGAACAAATGTATGCCATCATTCAACACTTGATTGTATGATTATGCGTATGTACATTATGAGTGTGAATGTGATTGTGGTTGTGTTGATTGGATCGGGTGTCACGTTTCGACACATACATTAGATCGGGTGTCACCTTTCGACACATATATTGGATTGGGTGTCACGTTCCGACACACTAATTGGGATTGAGTGTCACGTTCCGACACACTAACAGTTTGAGTATGGGTTTCATGATAGGACCATTAAATTGTCATATCTACTTGTTATTGAGAATGAGAAATTGTACATTGCTCCTGAAATGATAATCGATGTGTGTGTATATATATATATATATATAAATTCTGTACATGTCATGCTTACTATGTTGTGACTGCCTATATATGTTTCACTTACTGGAATAGCTGCATGATCCTACAAGTACACTGTGATTGTGTACTGATACTACACTTTCTCATTCTTTGTTGAGTACAGAGTATCTTCAGGCGGCTATTGATAGACCTCAGCTAGGAGATCAGTGATTGAGACCAGATTTCAAGGGGATCCATTTCTTTCAGGCTGTCATGGAGTCCTTCCTAATGTTTAGTCCATTTCCTTCGGACTTAGACTATTTAGATACTTCTTATGTAAGTTGGGGTTGTACCCCGTTTTCTTAGACTTGTTGCACTTTATATGTTTTGGTACAATGATTTTCAGGTTCTAGGGGTTAAACTTTTGTGGTAGTTTGGTTAGTTATTTATTTAAACCTTAGGAGTTTATGGGAACTCTATATAATTTCTGCATTTAAACCCGCTTCTATATCTTTAAATGCCTATCTTTTAATTAAGTTGTGTGGTTGGGTTGTAGTAGTGGTTCTCCCACCGGAGGGTTAATATAGGCGAATCACGACGATCTGGGTCGTGACAAAGTTGGTATCAAAGCCCTAAGTTCGTTGATTTCCTTGTACCAAAATGAGTCTAATAGAGTCTTGTGGAATGGTTCAGAGACATCTGTACCTTTCTTTGAGAGGCTATAAGACTTTAGGAAATCACTTTGTTTATACTCTTTTCGTGTTATGACTTGATTCCAATTGGTATCTGGTGATCCAAATTGGTATCGAATCTTCTTCCAACTTCTGTCCGCAGATGGTTAACACTCGTTTCAATGGCGTCAGGTGCGTAGCTCCCGTCAATGTGTCAGCTAAGGTTATATATTCCATTTGGGCTAGGAAACTGCTGGCGCTGGGTTGTTTGACATATTTGGCTCTTATTCAGAATGTTGAGGTTGAGTCTCTCTCTATTGAGTCAATTCCAGTTTTATAGAAGTGTTTCCTACTGATATGCCTTGTATGCCTCCAGATAGATATATAGATTTCTGTATTGATTTGGAACCTGATACCCGCCCCATTTTCGTTCCGCCGTATCGCATGGCTCCAGTGGAATTGAGAGAGCTTAAGGCTTAAATTCAGGAGCTTCTTGATAAAGGGTTCATTCATCCTAGTGCTTCCCCATGGGGTGCTCCTGTCTTGTTTGTTAAGAAAAAAAATGGTAGTATAAGGATGCGTATAGACTACCGGCAGTTGAATAGGGTCACCATTCGAAATAAGTATCCGCTTCCTTTGATAGATGATCTTTTTGACCAGTTGGAAGGTGAGTCAGTTTTCTCTAAGATTGATCTAAGGTCTGGTTACCATCATTTAAAGATTAGGCCTGAGGATGTACCAAAAACGGCATTTAGGACCCCTATGGGCACTAGGAGGTTTTAGTGATGTCGTTTGGATTGACAAATGCACCTGCAGCCTTCATGAGTTTGATGAATGACGTGTTTAAACCATTCCTGGATTCTTTTGTTACTGTCTATTGATGACATTTTGATGTATTCAAAGAGTAAGGAAGAGCATGTTGACCATCTTTGTATAAATTTGGGTGTCCTTGGGAAACAAATGTTGTATGCCAAAATTTCCAAGTGTGAGTTCTGGTTGGATTCAATTAACTTCTTAGGCATGTAGTTTCAAGAAAAGGGGTAATGGTAGATCCCTAAAAGATTGAAGCGGTTAAGAATTGGGTCTGGCCTAGCTCTGTGACTGAAGTTAGGAGTTTTGTGGGGGCTAGCTAGCTACTATCATCGATTTGTGTAAAAGTTTGCTACGATTGTCACGCATTTGACAAGGCTGACTAAGAAGGAGGTACCTTTCGAATGGACCAAAAAATGTGAAGAGAGCTTTCAAAAGCTCAAGACTCTTCTGACCACAACACTTATTCTGGCACTACCAGTGGAAGGTAAAGATTTCACTGTTTATTGTGATGCTTCACATTCGGGTTTGTGTGTTGTGTTGATGTAGGATAAGAATGTTATAACTTACGCATTGCGGAAGTTGAAAGTGCATGAGAGAAACTACCCGACACATGATTTGGATTTGGCAGCGATAATGTTTGCTCTTAAGATCTGGCGGCATTACCTTTATGGTGTCACGTGTGAAGTGTTTACTGATCATCGTAGTCTGCAACATGTATTCACTCAAAAGGATCTAAATCTGAGACATCGAAGGTGGATGGAGTTACTTAAAGATTATGATGTCACCATTTAGTATCATCCGGGTAAGGCTAATGTGGTGGCAGACGCACTAAATCGAAAGGCGGTAAGCCTGGGTAGTCTAGCTTGTTTGGGTGTATCCAAGCGATCGTTGGCCAAGGATATTCTGACTTTGGAGTCTAACTTCATGCAGCTGGGCATCTTAGAGAAATGTGGGGTGTTAGCTAGCATTGAGGTTAGAACCACATTCATTGAAGGGATAATGGCCAAATAGTTTAAGGATGAGAATTTGAATGAGCTTAGAAAGAAGACATTGTCTGGTAAGGCACAAAATATGATTCTTGATATGGGAGGTGTGCTTAGTTTTAAGGGAAGAATTTGTGTTCCCCGAGTGGATGACTTGATTTAACAGATGTTGACAAAATCCCATGGTTCACTGTATTCCATTCATTTGGGTTTGACCAAGATGTACCGAGATTTGAAGCGATTATATTGGTGGCATGGTATGAAGAAAGACATAGCTGAGTTTGTGGTTAAGTGCCAAAACTATGAGAATGTAAAGTATGAGCATCAAAGGGCTGCATACTTGCTTCAGAGAATGCTAATTTTGGAATGGAAGTGGTAAAAGATAGCTATGGATTTTGTGGTTGGTCTCCCCAAGACTTTGGGGAAGTTTGATTCTATTTGGGTACTGGTTGACAAATTGACTAAGTTAGCCCTTTTTATTCCAGTCATAATAGACTATAATGCTCAGCAGTTGGCTAAAGTTTATGTGAAAGTGATAGTGAGGCTGCACAGGGTGCCATTTTCTATTATCTCAGATCGTGGTACGCAGTTAGCATCCAAGTTCTAAGGAAATTGCATGACGAGTTGGGAACTCAACTCACTTTTAGTACAACTTTCCATCCACAGACGGATGGCCAATCAGAGAGAACGATTCAAGTGTTAGAGGACATATGTGATTGATTTTGGGGCACATTGGGATAAGTTCCTACCGTTCTGTGAGTTCTCCTATAATAATAGTTTCCACTCCAACATTGAAATGGCACCGTTCGAGGCACTTTATGGGAGGGGATGTAGATCACCCATAGGGTGGTTTGAGGCTAGAGATGTGAAACCTTTGGAGTGGATTTGGTGAAAGATGCTCAGGATAAAGTGAGAAGTATCCAATCTAAGCTTTTCTAACAGCCTAGAGTCGACAGAAAAAGTATGCGGACCGTAAGGTAAGGGACATGGCCTTTCAGGCTGGAGAGCAAGTTCTTCTAAAAACGTCACCCATAAAGGGAGTAATGCGATTCGGTAAGAAGGGCAAGATTAGTCCTCGATACATTGGTCCATTTGAGATTCTTGACTATGTAGGGCCAGTGGCTTATAGATTGGCCTTACCTCCTAGCTTATCCGGAGTTCATCTAGTGTTTCATGTGTCCATGTTGAAGAAGTATCATGGCAACAGAGATTACATCATAAAGTAGGACTCAGTGGTGTTAGACAAAGACCTTCAGTATGAAGAGGAACCGATTGCAATTCTTGATCATGATGTCTGAAAGCCGATTACCAAGGAGATTAAGTGTATGAAAGTTCAATGGAAGCATCATCCAGTCGAGGAAGCTACTTGGGAAACTGAGAAGGACATGCGAGACAGTATCCCCAATTGTTCAACGATTCAAGTACTACTCTACCCTTACTTTAGCCAGTCTTTCCTAGCTGATCAATCGGGGTCGAGTGATGGGTAAATTGGTATCTATTGTAACGACCTGTTTCTTTCGTTAGGGAAAAGCCATTGGGGAAAGAATTCGGGCCAAAAAACTTTTGAGTAGTGACTTGAAAATTCCTAGCCTAGTACAGATTTGGACGAAATCTGAGTTATGTAGGTCTAGGGAAATCTGGTAATGAATGAGAGATTGAATAATGAATTTGGTTACATGAGTGGATATCGTAGACGTTAGGGAGCCCGTACGGATTTACGGAATCAAATTCGGGTGAGTAGAACTCCCAAAACTGACCTTAGCGTGAACGGGTAGTTTGAACGTCAAGGGTTGAATGTGTGTTGTGAAATGTGGGTTTGAAACTCTGATTCCGATGTTATGTCTCCGTGCAAGCCGCCATGGCCAAGATGGGGCCGCTGTGGCAGGATGTGGTCCGTCAAAGCGGCCCAGTAACAAATTAAGTAGGGATTAAACCCTAAAAACATTCTTATTCTGCAATTTTTGTTCTTGAGAGCTAAGAAACAACCTAGGGCAAGTTCTTGATAGTTTTTCACCCCTTCTAGCATGAAAGGTAAGGTTTTTACTCCCCTAATCCATTTTTTGATCCGTAGAACTTAGATTCTTGGGTGATTATTATTGGGGGAGGGTTTTGACCTGAAACTAATGGTGGAAAAAACCCTAAGTTGGGTATTGGGATCTTGGGTTTGGCCTAGGGTTGATAATTTTGATTGTAATCCAGATAATTACACCTCGTTTATTGATCCTTGCATTAATTTGTTGGTTTTAGACCACGAACAAGCGGAAAGAATCTGGAAAGGGAAGATTCAAGTATCTTAGGGGGGATTCAAGCTTGGTTTCGAGGCAGGTGATGGTTTGATTTCATGTTTGTGTAATGTATATTGATAATTTCTTTATTGTAATGCATGTATGTGAATGAAACACTATTGATCAAACCTAATTAAATGAGTATAAATGAACAAATGTATGCCATGATTCAACACTTGATTGTACAATTATGAGTATGTACATTATGTGTGTAAATATGATTGTTGTTGTGTTGATTGGATCGTGTGTCACGTTTTGACACACATTGGATCGGGTGTGACGTTCTAACACACTAATTGGGATCGGGTGTCACGTTCCGGCACACTAACAGTTTGGGTATGGGTTCCATGAGAGGACCATTGAATTGTCATATCTATTTGTTATTGAGAATGTGGAATTGTACATTGCTCCTAAAATGATGACTGATGTATATATATTTTGTACATGTCATGTTTACTATGTTGTGACTGCATATATATGTTTCACTTACTGGAATAGCCGTGTGATCCGACCAGTGTACTGTGGTTGTGTATTGATATGACACTTGCTCATTCTTTGTTAAGTATAGGGCATCTTCAAGCGACTATTGATAGACCTCAGTTAGGAGATCAGTGATCGAGACCAAATTTCAAGGTTGAGCAAGTTCTTTCAGGCTGCCATGGAGTCCTTCCTATTTTTTAGTCCATTTCCTTCAGACTTAGTATATTTACATATTTCTTATATTAGTTGGGGTTATACTCCATTTTCTTAGACTTGTTGCACTTTAGATGTTTTGGTACAATGACTTTCAGGTTTTAGGGGTTAAACTTCCGCGTTAGTTTGGTTTGTTATTTATTTAAACCTTTGGAGTTTATGGGAACTCCGTATAATTTATGCATTTAAACCTGCTTAAGTTATGCGGTTGGATTGTAGTAGTGGTTCTCCCACCAGAGGGTTAGTGTGGGTGTCAAGCACGACGGTTTGGGTCACGACAAAGTTGGTATCAGAGCCCTAGGTTCGTTGATCTCGTTGTACCAAAACGAGTCTAGTAGAGTCTCTTGGAACGGTACAAAGACATTTGTACCTTTCTTTGAGAGGCTACAAGACTTTAGGAAATCTCTTTGTTTCTACTATTTTCATGCTATGACTTAATTCCAATTGGTATCTAATATTCTTCCTACTTCTGTCCGCAGATGGTTAACACTCATTTCAACGGCGTCAGGCCTGTAGCTCCCGTCAATAAGTCAGCTAAGGTCATATCTTTCATTCGAGTTTGGAAAGTGGTAGGGCATGGTTGTTTTTCATATTTGGCTCATATTCGGGATGTTGAGGTTGAGTTTCCCTCTATTGAGTCTATTCCTGTGGTGTCAGAATTTAGAGAAGTGTTACCTACTGATTTTCCTGGTATGCCTTCGGATAGAGATATAGATTTCTGCATTGATTTGGAACGTGATACCTGCCACATTTCCATCCCTCTGTATCGCATGACTACGGTGGAATTGAGAGAGCTTAAGGTTCAAATCCAGGAGCTTTTTGATAAAAGGTTCATTCGGCCTAGTGCTTCCCCATTGGATGCTCCTATCTTGTTTGTTAAGGAAAAAATGGTAGTATGAGGATGTGTATAGACTACCGACAGTTGAATAGGGTCACCATTCGAAATAAGTATCTGCGGCCTCGGATAGATGATCTTTTTGACCAGTTGCAGGGTGCGTCAATTTTCTCTAAGATTGATCTAAGGTCTAGTTACCATCAGTTAAAGATTAGGACTGAGGATGTCCCAAAAAGGCATTTAGGACCCGTTATGGGCACTATGAGTATTTAGTGATGTAGTTTGGATTGACCAATGGACATGCATCCTTCATTAATTTGATGAATGGTGTGTTTAAACCATTCCTAGGTTCTTTTGTTATTATCTTTATTGATGAAATTTTGGTGTATTCAAGAGTAAGGAAGAGCATGTTGACCATCTTCGTATAGTTTTGGGTGTCCTTGGGAAACAAAAGTTGTATGCCAAAATTTCCAAGTGTGAGTTCTAGTTAGATTCAATTGCCTTTTTGGGGAATGTAGTTTCAAGGAAAGGGGTAATGGTAGATCCCCAAAAGATTGAAGCGGTTAAGAATTGGGTCCGACCTAGCTCTGTGACTGAAGTTAAGAATTTTGTGGGGCTTGCTAGCTACTATCGTCGGTTTGTAAAAAAATTTGCTTCTATTGCCACGCATTTGACAAGGCTTACTAAGAATGAGGTACCTTTTGAATGGACCGAAAAATGTGAAGAGAGCTTTCAAAATTTCAAGACTCTTCTGACCACAACACCTATTCGGGCACTACCGGTGGAAGGTAAAAATTTCACTATTTATTGTGATGCTTCACATTTGGGTTTGGGTGCTGTGTTGATGCATGATAAGAATGTTATAGCTTAAGCATCGCTGCAATTGAAGGTGCATGAGAAACAACCCGACACATAATTTGTAGTTGGTAGCGATAGTGTTTGCACTTACGATCTGGCGACATTACCTTTATGGTGTCAAGTGTGAGGTGTTTACTAATCATCATAGTCTGCAACATGTGGAGTCACGTTTCGACATGTATATTGTATCGGATGTCACGTTTCGACACACTAATTGGGATCGGGTGTCACATTTCGGCACACTAACAGTTTGGGTGTGGATTCCATGAGAGGACCATTGAAATGTCATATCTACTTGTTATTGAGAATGGGGAATTGTATATTGCTCCTGAAATGATAACCGATGTGTATATATATTCTGTACATGTCATGTTTACTACGTTGTGACTGCTTATAAATGCTTCACTTACTGGAATAGCCGTGTGATCCTACTAGTACACTGTGGTTGTGTACTGATACTGCACTTGCTTGTTTTTTTGTTGAGTACACAGCATCTTCAGGCGGCTACTGATATACCTCAGCTAGGAGATCAGTGATCGAGACCGAATTTCAAGGGTGAGCCAGTTCTTTTAAGCTGCCATGGAGTCCTTCCTATTGTTTAGTCCATTTCCTTCGAACTTAGACTATTTAGATATTTCTTATATTAGTTGGGGTTGTACCCTATTTTCTTTGAATTGTTGTACTTTAGATTTTTTGGTATAATGACTTTCAGGTTCTAGGGGTTAAACTTTCCCGTTAGTTTGGTTAGTTATTTATTTAAACCTTTGGAGTTTATAGGAACTCTATATAATTTCTGCATTTAAACCTGTTTTTGTATCTTTAAATGCCTATCTTTTTGTTAATTTGTGTGGTTGGGTTGTAGTAGTGGTTCTCCCACCGAAGGGTTAGTGTGGGTGCCAATCACGACGGTCTGGGTCATGACGGAGGTTAAGTGTGGGTGTCACTCATGACTCGTTTTGGGTTGTGACAAACTGACTAATCCAAAATACAAAATGAGAGTCAGTACAAAAAGAAGGACAACAACAAGTCTTTGAACGTCGAGAGCTCACCTTAAATATGAGTCTATGACCACCACGGGAAATCCAATGCTTACTGAGGGTGGCCCGAACTGGGAGCTGCATCAGAAAAAAGATGCAAAAATGCAGTATGAGTACCAAAACACGGTATATTCAATTGCCATCATAGACCGACCGAGCTTAGAAAGATCAAATATGTATATAAGAAGATTGATGATACTAGCAAGTGAATGGAGCTAAGACACACTAACCTTATGATAGAGAACAAGCAGAAAATAGCAAGTTTCAATCACAAGTTACACACAAACCACAAGACAATCAATATAGTCAAAGGCCAACTCACACGATGATACAATGTAAAACTTCAAGTAGGAAGAGCCATAAGAACGCAAGAAACATTGAGCCGCCTAGAATGATACCTCAAGCTTAACTGAATGTCAATAATCCGGATAGATGTATTCACGGACCGCCCGCAATGACTCGTCGAGCTTACCCATAATTACGATATATGTATCAACGGACCGTCTGAGATGATACTTCGAGATTATAAACAATGTAAATCTAAATGATAGATTATAGCCTGAGCCTAAGCCAATAGGCCGCCTGGAATGGTATATCGAGATCATTAGAGCAAAAGCATTTTGAAAGGTGTGTAAATCAAGAAAAGTTGGGGTTTTAGGGCAAACTGGGTTTCAAGAACTTCCAACTCATTAAGAACAAATTCAATTCACAAACCAAGTCATTTCCGTTGAAAATCGTTCAAGTAATAAATCCTCAAAAATACTATCACAATCAAATCATGCCATACACACAGATCCGGGTAGGATACCCGTCACACCACGAGAGTACTAACCTGGAACTCCTGCCAATCCAAGCTTACGGCCTCAAGCCCAACAGTTTAATAGACAATCAAAAATCACAACTCAAGGATCCACACCACCTTATATCTATATTATTTTTCTTTCTCTCTAAAATTGGGTAACACCTTTCTAAATGGTTATAAGAACACTTTTAGCATATTAACTAATATTTTTTTCTTTAATCTTTGAAAATTTTCAAACATGTCACATTGAAATTTTCTAACAAAAAAATTATCACCATAAATTTTTAAAAATAATCAAATCAGATGTTTATATTAAAACAAGTAGTAGTGGATGATATAATATACAATCAACGAGTTTAATCGGTCTCAATACCTTCGACATGAAATATAGCTCTCTGTATATATATAACTCCAAACATTGCAGCAAAATGCAAGTACCATTTATTTTTCCTTTCGAATTTTCAATTTTCTACCTCTTAGTTACAATTATTGGGAGACCCCAAGTTAATTTTTTTTGTTGGTTTAAGATATTTGGATCCTTACAATAGTGCATTCTTAATCCAATTACACTTGTTAACATTATTGTGTACATTTATTTTTGGTCGGAAAAAGATGGAAAATATTGCAGGATGAAAAACGGACAATGAATTGTTGGGACGAGTTGCTACAACCGTCTAAGAAAACATCTCCCGTCCCAAATTATTTATCATATTTTATTTTTTAAAGTCAATTTGATTAATTTTTGGAGTTAAATAACGTTAAATTAAAATTTATATTCAAAACTCTATAAAAGTACTAGAATTTTAATTCTTCTCATCTCAATATGATTTAAATTTTTGTTTTTATCTTAGAATACTAGTATAAGCTCATGTAGTTTAATATTAAAAAATGAAACTTGACAAAGTGTTGACAAATATTTTGAGATGGAGAAAATATTTAACTTGAATTTTCTTGGAATTTGGGGGTGATTGTTTACCAATTTTCGAAGTCTTGACTTGAACAATGAATTTAATTAAACAAAAAAGGCATAAAAAAATAGAATTGGTCGTTTAAAAAAATGGAAAAAAAAAAACTGATCCAGCAAATTTTTCGGGTACATACTTACTGCAAATAAGGAAAATAAAATAGAAAACTAAATTGGTGTCAATCTGTATACCAAAAGGTTTCGGATTCGAGTCTCCTTGGATACGGAGGGATACAAATTCAGATTTAGTCAGGCTTCAATGTGGGTACCGAAACCAAAACAAATATTTAGTTTAAAAGTAGATGTAATCCATTAAATAACAATAGAAATATTTGATAATTTAATTCTAGAAATTAAAGTAACTAAAATAAATGTACTACTAATTACCACTAGAAAAATTTCTTATTCTCCTATATATGCGTGTGGATATTCAGGCGTATCAAAGTAATCCAATTCTTCATCAGTCAAGGCTTTTGTAACATCTCGCTATTTGAAAGGACTAGAAAGAGTTAGAATTGGAAAGAGTCATTTTAGGAAAGAATGAAAAATCTGGAAATTTGTTAAGTTAAGGTACGTTGAGTTTTTGGGTCAAATTCAAACGACCATAACTCATATCTTAGGATGAGTTAGGTGTGCTTTTAGATAACGTAGGAAATATCTTGAAATTATCTTTCCAACGCCGTTGAGTTTATGTTATTCCAAGTTCGTATGAGTGAGATATGTCCATTTGAAGTTGGGTTGCTGAAATAAAGAAAGTCTAATCCGGATTTTGGAAGGGTAGTGTGGTGTTTTCCATACCCAATTATTTTATTTCATTTTCAGGAGCTTAAGTGGGGTCAAATCTGAATTAAATCAGTTTTACGCATTTACCAAAACATGCTAGGGCTTGGAGAAAAGAGAAAAGAGGAGAAAAGAAAAGAAAGGTTCAAGATTCGTCAATATCGTGCAATTTTAGTTGTGGATTTCGCCAAGGATCCAATCCCATGAGGTATGTGAGACTTTCATAGCGTTGGGTTCATTCACCCATGCGCCAATCATGTTTGTTTCAGCAAATTCGTTTCTAGAAAGTTGATAGTATGATGTTCTTGAAGTTTGCTTTTGTTCTTGAGATTTGATGGGATTGTGGAGTTCTTGATGGAATCGTGTCAATTTAAGAGTTTTTTTGAGTTAGATTCTAGTGTATATATACTGGGTATTTGAATCTATAGAGGGATTTAGAAAAAGAATTGGATTTAGGCGAATTGGGGTGAGAAAACGAAGAAGGAAAGAGTCGAGCAAGTTTTGGCACGCAAGTATGCGTTGCGGACTTGCTCCCCTAATGCAAAAAAATCACCTCCGCGTCGCGGAGAAGATGCGGACTCCTCTATTTCAAAAATAAATTTCGCGATCAAATATTTAAATGCATCTCCGCATTGCGGACTTGTTTTCGGACAATGATTTCTTGATCGTTTCTCATGTTTAACTATCTAAAAACACTCCTAAACATCATGAGATCTTTTCTATCACAAATCACAATCCTTCAATCCATAAATTCAATTCAAGGAAAGTTAAGAGCCAAGTCAAGAGAAGTTCATAGAGTTTTTCAAAAGTCTTTTACAAACGTTTTAACTTCTTTTTAACACTTAAGTTTTTAGTTGAGTAAAGAATAAGAGTAGAGTTCATTTCTTCAAAGATTATACGGGAACTAAATATTCCCAAGAGTTAAATTATTTTCACATTTGAGCAATAAAGGAAACACAAATTTCCAAGAGAGCTTTTAAGCTAAGTTTTGAGTAATTATATCAAACCAAAGAAAGAGTTTTGTTTTTAAAACATATGAACTGAGTATATTTTCGGAGTAGTATTGAGCACCGATATGGGGATGCGAGTTCATAATAACTCAAGTCTCCATAAACCATGTAGCCATCATGGGTAGAAAGGATCATACTTTTTAGATGATTCCTTAGTGCTTTTTAGCATAGACTAGTCGATCCACTTAGTTAAGGCGTTCTATATGACGGCAAAGTATAACACAGTTCTGGCAGCATGGGCAAGACATTGTATCATCACTTAGGCTCATAGTGGTGGTTGTTGTTTAGAGAAACTCCCACAGTATTATATTACTTTATACGTAACTTGAGTTGTCATCTACTATTTTAAATGTTTTATATAAACTGCACCTTTATTATTGTTTTTACTTCGCATTTGAATTGAGTATTCATGAGTTGAGTAAAAGCTAAGGTAAGTGTTACTTTCAGATTCCTTTCAAGCTTATGTTATGATTAGTTTTCCCCTCAGATACTCGTGCATTCAATGTACTGATGACATTTGGCCTACATTATTTTATGATGCAGACACAGGTAACCAGGATCAGCATCCAGCACCTCATTGATCCAGTTGAGCACTCAGAGTCAGTTAGTGAGTCTCATTGCTTTCCGGAGGGTCCCTTATTATCTTATTTTTAGCATTTCGGTTGTTAGGATGATCAGGGTCTTGTCCCGACATCCCTTATTGTTTTAGAGGCTTCATAGATGAGTAGTTATAGTTTTTTAGTCTTTCCGTTTTCAGTTGTATATGTTAAGACTTGAGTTGCTATTTTGGCTAGATTAATATTTCTTAAAGATATTGCATGAGTTGTCCTTTGAGACTATTTCCTATTATTTAAGTCTTCCACTATAAGTTAAGCCAGGCCAAGGGTTCGCTTGGGGCCAACAATTGTTCTCGAGTGCCAGTCACGCCCAGGGTGTAGGCTCGGGGTGTGACAACTTTAAACGGTTCATCCAATAATGGTAGCTGCCAAATTTTTGCAGAATATAATCGTCCATCATGATCTCTCGGTGAATTTCAAACAAAATCAGGAAGAATATTTCGATTGTTATAAGAATATCTTGATGATTTTTGCATAAATTGACTTTTTTGTAATGAAACACACAACAAAGTCTTCATGTCAGATTTCTCTGCGTTCTCTTAATACATCCATTGTAGTTTTATCAAGACANATACACACCCCTAATAAATTGACTTTTTTGTAATGAAACACACAACAAAGTCTTCATGTCAGATTTCTCTGCGTTCTCTTAATACATCCATTGTAGTTTTATCAAGACATTATTCTTTCACAATCGAGTATACACTTTCTTTATCTTCACTGCTACTTTCTTCATCAAAATGAAAAGTTTTCTTATACCCAATTCGTGATCTTTCCTTGTCCAAGATTTTTTTACTATTGTCTCGTCCTTTCCATTTGGGACCTCCAACAATTGATTTGTTGAAGTTTTTACCCTTAATCGTTTTTCTCTTCAATTGAGTAAAGAAATAGTTTACATGATCATTACCTAAATTTTGGAATAAGTCAGCTGGCTCTTTGTTACCGTATAAGTTTATATACGGAATGTCATGGTATTCGATAGGCATTCCATGAATGAATTTCGTTAAACACCTTATCAGATCTTCATCCATATATTTCATCCTCATAAGTTGAAAATTATGTGAATTCCAACTTAAAAGATACAAAACAAAGAAGATGGAGAAATATTTTAAATCAAAGAAAATATATATAGAGAGTATATTTCCTAATTTGTGTAGGAAATTAATTGTAGTTGTAAAAATAAATTTGAAAAAGTTAACCGTATTGGAATGGAAAACTAATTGGAGTTGTAATTTATTTTTGGAAAACTTAACCTTATTCAAATAGGAAACTAATTGGAGTTATATTTTTCTGCCCCTTGATTTGAGTTTATGTCTCAAAAACAGCACGCGTTTGCCAATAATATTTATTTGCTAGATTTGACTAGAATTATGAAAAGAAGAAAATTAGTAGAAACTTATATGTAGAGGTCAAATAGTATTTGTAAATTTTGCTAGTTTTAGTACTCCATATGATAGTAGTAACTATTGGCGTGTAATTTTTATTATTTTAATTTAATATTTATTTACCTTTAAATTTATAATTAGTATAACAAATAAAATTGTGTTTAAAGTTCAAGATTATACGGATTATTAAAATGAGACAATATTTTACTAATGCTTTATGACTTGTGATAAAAATAATCGAAATAATTAATTAAAATAATAGTGAGTTGTAAAGCAAAATAAGCAAAAGTAAATATTATTGAGTTATCTCGAGCGAAATCATCATGAAGAAAGTAAAAGTGCATACAATATTTGTGATGAAAATCAGATATCTTGTCAGTGAGGAAAATAGGTACATTAATAACCTAATCATATATACCATTTGGCATGAATTGAATTCCTCATAATGATCATGATCAACACATTGAAGTTGTTACCATTTGGCGGATCCACGAAAGGTTTCAGATACTCGAACACCCATTAATCTCGTATCAAACTAATTATATTTTTTTTATAAAAATTTGAACGAAAGGTATAAAAATAAACAGTGAGCACTTAGGCAACAAGCAACTGCTTGGTGTAGTGGTCGCATGTGGGTACTTAAAATTGTATATTGTATCTGTTGTGGCCAGATTTGATTCCACTATGGTATTTTTACTTAAAATTGTATATTGTATCTGTTGTGGCTAAGTTTGATTCCACTATGATATTTTTTTTAATTTTATATACCAACTCTTCTTGGTGCAGCCACTTAAAATTCTAGATTCGCCACTGCAAAACCTTTTATTCTAAAAAAATAAAAGCTTATTAAACATAACAGTTAACTCTTATACAAATTTTAATTCATGTGTAGGCCTTTGAAGCTAAAATTGAGAAACAAGGATATAAAAGCTTTCCCAGTGGACATATATACTTCATGTTAGTAGTTTTCATTTGTTCTTCAATTTTGTTGTTTTTCTACTTGTTTATAAGTTTACAACTTGTCAAAATATAGGGCATTTGCTGGAAAAGTGAAGGCTTTGGACACAAGAGGCCATGCTGCAAAACTATGTATTATATTGTTCTGCTTCCTTTACTATTTGCTTCATTAGTTGGAATTTCTCGGATTGATATAGGCTTAAGTCTCCAACGAGAGTACGTGAGGGAACCCTCATTATCCAAGCATGAACAATAATGCAAGATGTTGAAGTTGTTGGAGATGGAAGGAGATATTGAATTCGGATCTCCATAGCCTCGTCGAATGAGAAAAAGTAACATCTATACCTTTGTATGTTGAACTTAACACGATGGAAAGCTCAGTAATCAACACAGAAATAACAGGGAAGGAAAGGAAGAAACAAAAACTGAAAATAGTTTGCAGGGAAAAGTTGCATACTTTATTCAATACGCTGAGAAGTTAATATAGGCTTATAGAATTTTAGGAATCCTAACCCCACTAAATAACTACTTAATTTCAGTAAACCAATTTCCCTATACTCTAGGAAAATAAATCTGCAATACTACAAACTAGGAAAAGCATTACGTGCTAACAAAATAACAACGTAACAACTAACTAGAATATAGCTACTGCCAAGACTTAGTCAGACTAGAAAAAATAGGCTGATGTTGAACGATTTTTACACCTCCTCTCGACATCAGTTGTAGTCTTAGCTATGCCTAGTTGCTAACATAAACTTTCAAACTTATTGACACTTAAGCCTTTTGTGAACAAGTCTGTAATTTGTTTCTCTGTGTTAATATGCTACAGGTTAATCTCTCCCTGTAACACCTTTTCTTTAATGAAATGGTAATGTATTTCCACATGCTTCGTCCTTGCATGAAAAATAGGATTTTCAGCCAAATTAATCGCTGACTGATTGTCACAGTACAAAGAAACTGCATAGCCAACTAGTTGATGTAAATCCTTCATCAACCGCATAAGCCATATACTTTCTTGAGTTGCGACTGCTGCTTTCTCGATACTCTGCTTCTGTTTTTGATAGCAACATTGTTGGCTGCCTTTTGTTGCACCAAGAAATTGCTCCAGCTCCAAGCTTAAACATGAAGCCAGTAGTTGAATGATGAGTGTCATGGTCTCCTGCATAGTCCGAGTTACAGTAACCAACCAACTTGCATTCTTCACCTTTCTTATACACGAGGCCATAACGAATTGTACTTTTCACATATCTTAGAATTTGATGAACAACCTCCATATGGCGCTTCTTTGGCTTGTGCATGTAGCGACTCATCACACCAACTTCAAAAGAAATATCAGGCCTAGTCTGAGATCAATAAATCAGACTACCTACCAATTATCGATACATCGTCACAGCTTCTAAATCTTTTCCTTCATGTGCACACATCTTGGCATTTGGTTCAATTGGATTTGCAATTGGCTTGCACTCCAACATTCCAAATTTCTTCAACAAGTCTCTGGAATACTTTTGCTGATAAAGAAAAATTCCTTCTTGAGTACGATCAACCTCCAAACCAAGAAAATGATTAAGCTGTCCAAGTTCTTTCATATGAAATCGCACACATAAATTTTCATTCGTTTGAACAATTTCTTCTTCATTATCGCCAGTTATAATCAAGTTGTCAACATATACTAGTACTATGGATAGATTCCCTCCATCGACTTTGAAGAACAAACTTTAATCTGCAGATGTAATAAAATTGCCACTTTGAGTTAAAAATTCAACAATTTTACTGTACCAGGCCCTTGGTGATTGCTTCAATCCATAGAGCGCCTTCCGCAGCTTACAAACATACCCAGGGTGCTTTTGATTCTGGAAACCCATTGGTTGAACCATGTAAATTTCCCGATCCAGCTCTCCATGTAAAAATGCATTATTAACATCCGTCTGCCACAAATTCCAATCCCTGCTAGCAACAAGTGCTAGTAAGACTCACACAGTTGTAAGCTTTGTCCCTAGACTAAAGTTTCATCATCATCCAAACCATATTTTTGAGTAAATCCCCGAGCTACGAAACAAGCTTTATGCCTCTTGATCAACCTATCTGTGCGGTGTTTTATTTTATAAACTCATCTGCATGATATACGTATCACATCTTTTGGCTTCGGTACTAGTTCCCAAGTTTGATTTTGTTCTAATGCGACAATCTCTTCCTCCATTGCTCTGGTCCATGCTATGTTTTGAACTGCTTCTTCAAAGCTTTTAGGTTTTTTTCCAGATTCTTCTTATATTATTACTGCATTGCATATTTGTGGTTTTGCCTCTGAACCCGTTCTGACCTTCTCGTCTCGGATTGTGGAACAACTAGTACTTCTCCTTCATTTATTTCACTGCCTTCACATGTTGGCTGGTGAACAATTGATTGCCCAAAATTATGAGTTGCGCCTTGTTCAACATTGGTGTCTTCACTTGATCGAAAATAAGTAATTTGCAACTTATTTTTTAGATCAGTTTGGTTTGGTAATATCTCCTTTTTCGTAGACCACCATGAAGAGGTTTCATCAAATACAACATGTCGTGATGTATAACACCTTACAGTTGTAGGGTCACTACATTTCCACCCTTTTCTTTGATTATCATAGCCTATAAAAATGCATTTAACAGCTTTCTTGTCCAATATTCTACATAACTGATCAGCTATAAAAACATAGCATACACATCCAAATACTCCAAATAACTGACATTAGCTTTCATATTCCACAACTTCTCAAAAGCTGAAAGAAAACCTAACCTTTGTTGAGGAAGTTTGTTGAGGACATATGACGCATTCCTCATTGCTTCTGCCCAAAATCTTCCTGGGACATTCTCGGCATGTAACATAGTGCGGCATATTTCTGCTAAATTCCTATTCTTCCTCTCTGCAATGCCATTTTGTTGTGGTGTGTAGGCACAAGTATATTGATGGCGAATTCCGCATTTCCTTAGGTATTGAGAGAACTTAACTGAGTTGTATTCCCCTCCGTTATCTGTTCTTAAACAACAAATTTTCTTTCCCAGTTCTCCCTTAACTGTTTCCTTAAACTGTTTAAACTTAGAAGAAGAATCATATTTTTCTTTCATAAAGAAAACCCAAACATACCTAGAGAAATCATCAATAAAGGTCACCATGTACTTTATTCCACCAATTCATGATTGATTGACCGGTCCAAACACATCAGAATGAATTAATTGTAATGATTCATAGTCTTTAAATTTGGACTCTACAAACGGCAACTGGTGAGCTTTACCGAATTGGCATCCTAAACAAACGATGTCTGCTCTTACTTCAAGTTGAGGAAAACCCTTGATCATTAACTTCTTCAACATAACACTTCTCTTGGAATAACTCACATGACCCAATCTCATATGCCACAAATCAGTTGTCTCATTATTTGTTATCTTTTCTACATATGCAAACTCTACATACATCACATAAATGGACTCTAATCTACGCCCCTTCATAATTGGATTTTCTAAGTTCTTGAGATCTTGATAAATCCTCACATTATCAGGACCAAACAAGACATAGTTTCCAGATGTTAATTGTGACACTAAAAGTAAGTTTTTCCTCATACCTGGAACATGATAGACATTCTAAAGTGGTATTTGATTGATACCTTGTTAAAGAGAGGCTGGCATCTTACCAATATGAGCTATCAGTAACCTTGAATTATGTAACACCTCGGAAATGAGTAGGCTGAACTAGAGCCTAAACGTGAGGGTTAACGTCAAAGGTCAAGGGGTTTAGTGGTTAAACGTCAAGGTACATGCTAGACCCCGTAGTTTAGAAGACCTTCTAAGGGTTGGTTGAGAGTTGCAAGGTCGAGTGTCAAGCCAAAAAGGGGCAAGCCTAAGCCAAAAGCCAAGGCTGCCCCAAGCTTGGCCAAGCACTGCCCAAGGATCACGACCACCTTCATGAACAGTGGTCTTGACCACGGTCCGTGAAGGGACTCGTGAAGGTCCCTTAGGCATGTGGGAAGCAAGGCCTTGAGGCCTAGCCACTGCCTAGGAACCACGACCTCAACCACGACTCGTGGTCTTGACCACGGATCGTGGAAGGTCTTATGGTCTTGCCTTGGCATTGTGGAGGCCAAGGTTCCAAGCCATAGCTACTGCCTAGGAACCACGACCTCCACCATGACTCGTGGTCTTGACTACAGATCGTGGAGGGTCTCGTTGTCTTGCCTTAGGATCATGAAGTCTTTCCAAGTTGAGGAGGGTCACTGGTCAAGGGACCACGGGCACCACCACGAGCCATGGTACCTTTGACGAGCTGTGAAAGAGGGCGTGGTCCCTGGGACGGGCTGCCTAGTTGAGGGTCATTTGGTAATTTCCAAATCAATTAGTTAATTAATGGGGTTGTTTTTAATTGTTTTATTTCACATAAATAAATGGTTTTAAGTCTTTAAACACCTATTTTACTCCATTATTCTGAAATACCCAAATCAAAACCAAAGTTCTTCCCTCTCAATATATCTCTCTCTAGAAACCTCCGTTGAAGAAGAAAAAGGAGTGGAGGCTAGGGCTTGAAGAACCAAAGTATTTCTTCTCAAATTTTGAGGAAATATCCATTAAGGTATGGTAGTTTTCATCTTTGGTTTGTTTCCACCCAAGTAGCCCCTTCAAAAGATGATTTCAAGTTTCCAAAATCCCCCAAAATACCTAGTGTTTTCAATCCAAGCATGGTTTCAATTCCAAAATGTTTTCAAAGGTTTATATGTGATGAATTATTAATGAATTTCTGAATTAATGATGAATTCTCCTATGAAACCATGTTTCCCCCAAAATACTAAATTGGAAGCTTGTGATTTGGGTTGATTGATTATGAGATCATGTTGAATTGTTATGTCTATGTTGAATTAGTTATTGAATCATGATATTTCCCTTATCTAATGTAGTATTCTAGATGTTTGGGTTTAGATGGATTCATAGCCTTGAAGGGCAAAGTATAAAGAATATATGTATGATTGTGATGTGAAGTATATACATATGATTACAATACAAGTATTATGATCATGCCTAGAATGAAATTGTGTTATTATTGAAAGGTTATTATCAATTTGACACTTATGAATGATGATGATAGAATGTGAAAGGTTTCTTCAAGTAATGTTGATTGATGCATCTTGAATTGGTAGGCTTAGGTATCCTCTTCTTATGTTGCTAATGTATCTTGACTTAATGAACCTTGAATCGGTAGACCTAATGTTGGTGGCCCTTTCATGAGGAGTCTATAAATGAATTAATGAATGAATGAATGATAAACCATGAATTGGTAGACCTAATGGTAGTGGCCTTTTCATGTGTGAAATGATGAACCTTGAACTGGTACACCTAATAGTGGTGGCCCTTTCTTGAAGATCCGATGAGCTCTCCTTGTAATGTACCTTGAATCGGTAGACCTAATGGTGGTGGTCATTTAATGTGTAAATGTACCTTGAGTTGGTAGATGTAATGGTAGTAGCCCTCTTAAGTTTAATAATGTTAACGAAAATGAACTACTCTATGGGAATGGAGGCTAAGTACCAAGAGGATATGGTAAGATGAAAGCTCTCCCTACCTTAGGCTGGGTTTCAATGAACATCTTTTTTATCCCATAACTATGTGCCCGCATAAGTTATTAGCTAATGGATCCACCTAAGCTAAAATGTTACCGGTTATACCCTAGGCAGGTAGATCACCTCTTTACGGTGTAGGGATATGACACCAGATTCCATGATTTGCTATCATGGTCTATGACGGTTAATGCTTAGTCCCATCATGTGAGATACGCGCTATAATTACTTGAGAGGTTCTATGAAGTGTGGGTGGTAGTATGGGATGCCATTCATGCATTGCACGAGTAGGCTTTGAGAGGGTTATGGTGTGATTCTCCAATGTTTTAATGTCTAATGAAATAAAGTGCTCTTAATGAAGCTAATGAAGAATGTTGACATATATGCTTAATGTGATGATGCATGTTTTACTTGGATTGTATTATGAGTTACTTTCCTTGTCATGACTTATGAAATGTATGTGTTCCTTATGCATGATTATTGATTGAAGATGACTAATGAAGAATGGTAAGTTCATCTAAAGTGACCTCAAAGTGGTACTTGGTGGGAATAGTAGTATGGGATGCTATTCTCACATTGCACAAGTATAGCTTAGGGTTTCTTGAGGTGAATTTTCTAATGTGAAGAAATGACTTGTATGATGATTATGCTTGTATATTATGTCTCTTATACTTATGGTAATGACATTTCTCAAAATTGGCATTTAGCATGATTTACAAATAAAATGTCTTTTTAAGCATGGTTTTTGCATGGCTATCATACTTAGTACATTTTTGTGTGCTAACCCATATTTCTCCTATTTTTCTACAAAGTGTAGGTTCCGCAATTGAGTTGATTTCTCCTAAGTTCAAGCTTGAGTTGACTAGTCATCAAGTTTGTGGTATGTCCTCATGGATCCGAGGACAAATGTTTTATTGTCATTTCATTTCTTCATTGTACTAGACATTTATTAGACTTTCTATTGTAAGGGTTGTGACCCTAGTTTTGACTCAAGATGTTTTTAGATGGCCATGTGAGACTAGTAGACTTCCGTTGTTTTAACTGATAATTCGATTCTATGGATTTAAAGAAAAGTTTTAAATTCCACACTATTTCATATGTCTTATATTATAAATGCTATGAGGCTTTTCAGAGTCTTGTTATTCTTCTTTGAGAAGAGTGCAACAAGTGTATCCCATGCTTCTTTTGGCCTTTTAGCATCACAAATATGCTCCAACACAGCTTCATCAATTGTTGGTTTGAGCGCAAACATTGCTTTTCCTGCTTTGATCTTCCACTTTCGCAATGTTCCATTTGCATACTCTGCCTCTGGTTGTTCAACTTCGCTTCCGTTGAAAACTTCCCAGAGATCTTGACCTTACATATAAGACATTATACATGTTTCTCATGTATTATAATTCTGGTTATTGAGATTTTTTATTCCACCAACTACTTGAAGGTCATTCATTGCTCTGATACCAAATGTTGAATTTAACACGATGGAAAGCTCAGTTATCAACACAGAAATAACAGGGAAAGAAAGGAAGAAACAAAAATTGAAAACAGTTTGCAGGGAAAAGTTGCTTACTTTGTTCAATACGTTGAGAAGGTAATATAGACTTACAGAATATTAGGAATCCTAAACCCACTAAATAACTACTTAATTTCAGTAAACCAATTTCCCTAAACTCTAGGAAAAGAAATCTGCAGTACTACAAACTAGCAAAAGCATTATGTGCTAACAAAATAACAAAGTAACAACTAACTAGAATATAGCTACTGCCAATACTTAGTCTGACTAGAAAAAATAGGCTGATGTTGAACGATTTTAACATTGTACTCTTCTTTTAGTTTAATCCAGGTTATGTTGGCTTAGTATGAAGTCATACTATATATCAAAAGAGAACATCAGGGGGGAACTTCGAAATACTGAAGGCAACCAAGATATGTTAAATGAGGACCACTCGTTGAATCTTAGAAACCTCAGAAAGGAGCAGGTACCCCATGTTTAATTTTCTTCAAAATTTTTATATTTTCAAGTTAGTTATGCCTTATATATGTGAGTTTTATCAAGTATATATAGTTGGTCGGGGAAGCTTAGTAGCACAGTTGGTAGGCTATGTGAACTTTAACATTATTGATGAGCGTTCGATTCCCCACTTTGTAATCACCTTTCCTGTTTCCCCTTCCCGTACCCCAAGTTTAAGAAGTAAAAAATAAGTATAGTTGGTCTCCTGCCTGAATAAATGATGACGATTTTGTGAAATGACGTCTGTATAAAAGGGATTAACGGGATAGAGGATCCTCCTTTCTGGGCCCCTTTGTGCTCCAAAGAATCCCGTTGGTGCACCATTAATCAATACAAAGAATTCACTCATGATATACATAATTTTATCCACAGGATCCACGCTACTATACTAAACCGGCTGAAAGAGCGTAGTTTTGACCTAAATTCCTTACATGACAGGCTCCTCTCCTTCGCGGGATAGGGCACATTCCATTCCGCCATAATCACGCTTTAAAACTCGATCCAGCTTTCAGTCTATATGATCCTCGTAACCAGTCAGCTAATACTGATGGTTGTCGTCCTACGGACCTTTGCCTTCCCTCCATTTCCACAATAAGAAGAAAAAACTGAATTTTTCCTGAATATGAAATACGACAAGGAAAATAAAATAAGCCCAATTAATACCATCTTCGCCAAAACTCCAAGCTACATCTCCCATTATTTCTTGTTTTGCTTTATTAAATTAAATTAACCTAGAGGGGTGAATGGGGGTTTCAGGTGTTTTTGCACAAAAAGTCCTTTATGTTGATGATTCGTTGCTGATAACTGATTTTTTTCCCTCCCATATTCTTTGTTGCCATAATTTATAATTGGGTACACCTTTAAATTATGTTACGTCGTCGAAGGCTTGACCTAGGGAGAAAAAAAAATATCCGTTTGTTTTCTTCCCAATTGTAGCACGGTTTTTTTGGTTAATAGTCACACATTAAATCTTTTTTTTTTTATAAAATCCATTTTCTGTAATAATATATTAATAGTCAATTTTTTGGTCACTAATTTTTTTATGTTATATTATATTTTATATTCCCAATAATAACAATTTTCTATTTTAATAAAAATATAAATCAAACCACGTATGAAGAAATTTAACTGTATATGAAGCAAATTATTATTCAACATAAGAGAAAATAGGAGACTTTTTGGATAATTGAATCAATGACATGAAGCTAAGTAACATCAAGGGAATTTTTCCAACTAATTAAAATTTTGTAGGACAAAGGGAACATAATGATTAATGCACTAATAATAGCAAAATAGACATGTAGTTTTGTTTTAAGGAAGCTCTTATATTGTACTGCCGACATTGTAAGAAACATACATTTATTTTTTGAGTTTCATTTTATGTCATATAAATTGATCGAACATAAAACTATTTTAAAAAACAAAAATGATAAAATTATGATTTTAAATATATATATCAATATTTATATTACTTCAAACTTATGACATTAAGGATAATTGAGTTAGGCCTGCATAAAAAACCAAGTTTATAATGTCCTAAGTTCGTTTTTAAAAAAAAAGGAAAATGTCTTTTTTTCCTTTAAAAAGGGGTATCAAATATTAATAGGGACTTTTTATTACTTCATAAATAGAATACATAATCTTACTCAACTACACAAATAATTAAAAATAAAATTAAGTATGCCGCTTACCCTACCGCAACTTCGTTTTTTTAAGAAACAAATTGAAAGATAAGAATTTTTTTTTTATGGAAAAAAATAATAAAATCAGCCAAACACTGTTAACGGTGTTAAAATTGAGAAAGGATATCGCTGCCCTAGCATCGAATTGTCCAATTTGGTATTAAAAAAATTTCAATGGCCCTTTATGCATTTTGAAAGAAAAAAGTGGTCCTTTTGGCTCCGAACTCAATTTTTTCACATACATATATACTGCAAATAAGGAAAATAAAATAGAAAATTAAATTGGTATCAATCTATATATCAAAAGGTTTTAGATTCGAAACTCCTTGGATACGGAGGGAGCGTTTTACTTTTTGACGCAAATTTAGATTTAGTCGGGCTCCAATGTGGATACGGAACCAAAAAAAATATTTAGTTAAAAAATAGATGAAATCCATTAAATAACAATAGAAATATTTGATAATTTAATTCTACAAATTAAAGTAACTAAAATAAATGTAGCACTAGAATAATTTCTTATTCTCATATGTATGCGAGAATATGTATGCGTGTGGATATTCAAGATCAGGCGTATCAAAGTAATCCAATTCTTCATCAGTCAAGACTTTAAATGGTTCATCCAATGATGGTAGCTGTCAAATTTTTGCAGCATACAACCATCCATCATGATCTCTCGACGAATTTGAGACACAATCAGGAACTACATTCTAGATTGTTATAGGAATATCTTGATGATTTTTACATAAACTGACTGTTTTTGTAATGAAACACACAATAGAGTCTTCATGTCTGATTTCTCCGCGTTCTCTTAATACATCCATTGTAGTTTTATCAAGACAGTATTCTTTCACAATCCAGTATACACTTTCTTTTATCTTCACTGCTACTTTCTTCATCAGAACGAAAAGTTTTCTTATACCCAATTCGTGATCTTTCCTTGTCCAAAATTTCTTTACTATTGTCTCGTCCTTTCCATTTGTGACCTCCAACAATTGATTTGTTGAAGTTTTTACCTTTGATGATTTTTCTCTTCAATTGAGTAAAGAAATAGTTTACATGATCATTACCTAAATTTTGGAATAATTCTGCTGGCTCTTTTTTACCGTATAAGTTCATATACGGAATATCATTGTATTCAATAGGCATTCCACGAATGAATTTCGTTAAACACCTTATGAGATCTTCATCCATATATTTCATCCCCATAAGTTATAAATAATGTGAATTCCAACTAAAATGATACAAAAAGAGAGAAGAAGATGGAGAAATATTTTAAAGCAAGAAAATATATAGAGAGAGTATATTTCCTAATTTGTGTAGGAAACTAATTGTAGTTGTAAATATAAATTTGAAAAAGTGAACCTTATTAATTGGAGTTGTAATTTATTTTGGAAAACTTAACCCTTATTCGAATAGGAAACTAATTGGAGTTATAATTTTATTTTTGGAAAACTCAACCTTATTCGAATAGGAAACTTATTAAATTTCTTGACCGATGATTGTGGGGTTGTGAAAGATGACGATTTGTGGGAAACAGAGAAGCAGCATCATCAATGTATTGAGCATGTGTGAGAAACAGAGCAGGATCCGAATGAGCAACAAAACCAGAATTGATAACAACAAACAGAGAAACAAAAGTAAAATTTTGCTTCTTTATAGTAACAGCCAAGAAACAAGATTAAGTTGGGGTTTTGCAGAATGAAGAAAAGAGAGCTGCAAATATGAATTTAGTTGTTAAACAAACACATATCATATATTATATATATAGAGAGAGGAGATAAATGGTTGAGGGTTAAGCGCATCCAATAACGGTAATATAAATTGACACGCTTAACAGAATGTTTCCTTAACTAATAAATTGACACGGTTACCATAATATTTCGTTAAATAATAAATTGACACGGTTACCATATTATATTGTATATAGGGTAGATTATATAGAAATTGTGAATTCCCTGAACAACGTGCAAAAGGTTAGTTCGGTAATTCAAGATATTTGAAATCCACCCTAACGTCCAAGGGTTTGGTTCTACTGGATTACATTATTATGTTTTATGTTTTTATTTTTCAAACACCCTGAATGAAAATCTTGAATCCGCCATTGTTTTTTGGGTTTAAAAACTCAATAATTCTCGTGCATTCAAATGATTATAGTCCCTATATTAAGTACAATCTTTTGTGTTGTGGTAGAGATGAGTATTCATTTTCTGAGGTTTTATTTACCCCTTCTTTTTTTGATTATTTTTCCACTATAACAAATATTTGCAGTAATTCTACAATGCACGGTATTTCTCATTTACTATCAATACAGGAGGGATGTATATGATTTGCATCATGCCATATTGGGTGAGTTTTATTTGAAGTTTATTTAGGAAAAAACTATTTTTCAATTTTTGGATTTTCATTGTAGTTAATACTATGAAATTGATGGCATTTTGCTTGTAAATCTAGGCATCCTGTATTCTGTTCTAGTGACTGCAGTAATCACCGATAGCATCAAAGATGTTGTTGGTCGTCCACTCCCAAATTTTTTCTATAGGTGCTTCCCCTATGGAATCGAGGTGTGTCTCCTTCTTACACTTTCACATAACATTATGGCTTGAACTTAGGATATTCTTTCATGTAGTCCAAAATATGATTCAACTCAAAAGGCCTGTGATTCAACCTATAAGTGGATACTATGTTATCGAGGTCTGTGCTAGGCGCAAAAATTCAACTTTTACTGTTTATGGCAATGGGGGTAATTAGAAAAGACACGGCCTAAGAGTTCGAGAGTTCATGAGATTGTATTGGCTTGCTTTCATCATAGTTATTTATTTTCTCTTTGTGTTGTCTTAGAACATATAAAAAGTGTTCATTTTTCTTCTTTTATACCGTGTGTGTGTTATTTTGAGTATGCCATAACATAACATTTAACTCGAAAAGTTTGACATCAACTCTTAAACAAATTTGCATTAAGATACCTTATTAAATTCACATGCAGGCCTTTCAACCTAATGGGGATATTAATTCATGGAGACCCTAAAGTTGTGAAAGAAGGATATAAAATCTTTCCCAGTGGGCATACCTCATGTTAGTAGTGTTCATTTATTCTTAGTTTCTTTGTTTTTGTTTGTTTTCTACTTGTTTATAAGTTTACGCTTGTCCAAATATAGGGTCATTTGCTAGCCTTGCTTTCCTCTCGTGGTACTTGTGTGGAAAAGTGAAGGCTTTTGACAGAAGAGGCCATGTTGCAAAACTCTGTATTGTTCTGCTTCCTTTACTCTTTGCTGCATTAGTCGGAATTTCTCGAATTGATGACTATTGGCATCACTGGACAGATGTATTCGCTGGATCCATTATAGGTTGGTTCAACATTCCTATCCAATGCTTGTATGGATTCACTACTTTGATAAGTTTTCAAATTGATAATATAGAAGTATACTATTAGTATCAAGTAGTAGGTTAACCACTATAGACATTTCATGTAGTTGGCCTTCAAATGAACTAATAGTGTGAAAAAACATTACACTATCAATACTCGCGCCTTATAATTATCAAATTCTGACTATGTTGTTCTGAGAAATAGTGTAGCTAAACATCTCAGTGTTTTTTCGGTATAGGAAGTGTGGTTGCCTCTTTATGCTACCTGCTTTTCTTTCCATTCCCTCATGATATCAACGGTACAACCTCAATTCTCTGAAAACAGAATGAATCTCTTTGTTCAATGTCAACGATACTAGTTATTTTCTAAATATTGTTCATTTTTCGATGATAACAGGGTGGGCACCTCATGCATCTATCAAAATGAGAGAAAATATTGAATTGCACTCTACATCAATAGGAATTGACATTGTGTAATGCAACGAGAGTACTAGAGGCAACCCTCATTATCCAGGCATGAACAGTAATGCAAGATGTTGATGGCGATGGAAGGAGATACTGAATTCAGATCTCCATAGCCTCGTCGAAAGAGCAAATACATTATCTAAACATGTGTACTCTTCTTTTAGTTTAGTCTAGCTTATGTTGGCTTAGTCTGAAGTCATATCTATATATCAAAAGAGTTGTACAATATAGAGGTAACAATGTTCATTACCTCCTCATTTTGTATGGGACAAAAAAAAGGCTCACACTCTTACAAAACATAGTCTTGTTGTATATTTTTATCTACATCTAAATAAGATGAAAGAGATTACTCCTACTGTTGGGTTCCAAAGAATTAAGGCTTCATATTGAAGCTTACTGTAACACCCCACAAATTTTTTGAGTTAAGATTCAAACCATTCTTTGTTGTAAGTAGGATTTTATCGAGGAATTTAAAATTTATTGAGTGTTAAGGTCACTAGATATAGCACCTTAAGTTTCAAGAAGAACTAAAGAGAGTTCATTCAAGTCCTTCCTAAGTTCTTCTAAGATTTGGGTCAAATTAAAACGACCATAACTGTCAGTACATGATGAGTAAGGTGTGCCATGAGATGGAAAATGAAAGGTCTTTGAATTATCTTTCCAACGCCACCGAGTTTGCTAAGTTTCGAGGTCGGATGACTAAGATATACCCTTTTGAAGTCAGGCTGTCCAGTTAAGGAAAGTTACCCGAAAACAGTAAGGGGTATTTTGGTCTTTTCCTTACCCAATCAGATTCATTTCTCAAGAAGAGAAGAAGGGAAAATAGGAGAAAAGAGGAGAGGATCAAAGCGTTTGTCGAGGTTCTTGAGTTTTGTTGTGGATTTTCGCCATGGGTTTAATCCCTAAGAGGTATGTAATCTTCCATAGTGTTGGGTTTGGTCACCCACATGCCAATCATGTTATTTTCAGCGCAATTTCATTCTTGAAGTTTAAAGATTAGAGTTCTTGATGAGTTCTTGCGAAGTGTTCTTGAAATTCATCCTAAATCTTGTTGTGTTGGGGTTTTGATGATTTCTTGAGATGAAAGTGAGTGTTTTGAGGGGTTTATTGAGTAGATTAGAGTGTACTTATGTTAAGTAATCAAATCCAAGTGATTGGGGAAGAAACCATTCGATTCTAGGCTAGTTAGGGTGAGAAAATGAGAAAAGAAATTCGTCGGGTTTTCTGGGTTGGGGCCTAGCGCGTCGCACCAGCCAGTGCCCCCGAAATTATGTTTTGTAGTTTAGGGGATGGTGCCCCGTGCCACTTAGTGTGCCAGGGTCGCCTGCCCCGTCCAGTTTGCAGTCGGTTGCTCCGTTTGAGTTCTTTTAAAGTGTACCTTCACTCCCTTTCGATTCTAACTACTCTAAGCTACTTTTAAACACCTAGAAATCATTCATAACCTTGAATTCATAATTCAAAGTCAAGGTAGAGCTAAAAGTTAAGTCATGAGAGTTCTTTTGAACATTTTGAGAAAGTCCCTTTGAGTCCTTTTGAGGAGTCTTCTACAATTTCTAATAACTTGTTTCAAGACTCGAGCAAGTGAGTATGAGGATGAGCAGAATGTATTCGTGAGTCTACTTTAGCATCACAAGATCCTTCATATCATGAACCATAACTCTTGAATTCATAATTCACATTCAAGAGAGAGTTAAGAGTATAGTTCAAGAAATCATTTGAGTTAATTGTGAATCATTTAAGATCAACTATCGATTTGAACTAAGTTCTAAGAAAGTAAGTATGAGAATAGGAAGAGTTGTATCCATGAGTTCCATGTTGTTATGTAGACCCTCGAGTCGATTCGTTAATGCCCATTATCGACATGAACTCCATAAGTTGAGTATCTTTGAGAGGAGTGGTACCTTCAAGTTATAAGTCCTGAGTATTGAGTTCCTAATGTATTTGAGATTATATTCCTAATCATGGGACTATTACATGTTACACATGAAGTCCTTAGGTCTATTAGTTCATGCACATAACTCCGCATGAACCCTATAAGTCGAGCAGTCTTGAGATGAGAAATATCTTTGAGTCCTTGAGTTGAGTAGTTAATGGTCATAATTCCACATGAACCCTCTGAGTCAAGCATTCTTGAAGCGAGTATTATTATTGAAGTTCTTGAGTTCTGTGTTGTTGAGTCTTAAGTATTGAGTATTGAGTTCTAGTTACGGTTATTGAAAACCTTGAATTGAGTCGTTCACGTCCATAATTCAGCGTGAACTTTATTTTGAGAAGTCTTTTACAAATTTTTTAAACTTGTTTTACGACTTGACCATTAACTTGAGTAAGAGTACGAGTGAAGTTCATTTCATCAAATGGTTATATGAGAACTAAGTATTTGCAAGAGTAAAATGTTTTCACATTTAAACAAGAGAGGAAACACAGATTTTCAAGCGAGCTTTTAAGCTAGTTTCTGAGTAATAATCTCAAACCACAGAAAGAGTTATACTTTTAAACATATGAGCTGATTATATTTTTGGGAGTAGTATTGAGCACCGATATGGGAATGAGTTCAGATAACTAAGGTCTCCTTAAATCATGTAGCCAACATGGGTAGAAAGGGTCATACTTTTTAGATGATTCCTTAATGGTTTTTAGCATAGACTAGTGGATCCACTTAGTTGAGGCATTCTATATCTCATCAAATTATAGGACAATTCTGGCAGCGTGGGAGAGACGTTGTATCATCACATAGCTCATAGTGATGGTTGTCGGTTAGAGAAACTCCCACAGAGTTATATTATATTTTATTATATACAAATTGAGTTATTGTTGTGTTCTTCAATACATTGAATTTCTATCTACTATTTTAAAAGATTTCCATATATTGCATCTTTTATTGTTGCTTTATTCATGAGTATCTTGAGTTGAGTATCTTAAGTTGAATTGTGTTTTATTGAGTTGAGTACCCTATTGTTGAGTTGAGCCCAATTTCACTGAGTTGAGAACCTTATTTCTAAGTTGAGTATCTTATCCTTAAGTACTTCTGAGTTGAGTAAGTTTGAGTAGTTTTGAGTACTCCTTGAGTTGAGTTGAACTATGTTTATTTGAGTTGAGTTGAGTTAAGTTTGAGAAGAGGTAAGTATGTTTCTATTTCACTAGTTCAAGCTTATGTTTATGCTTTAGAATTCCCCTTACATGCTCGTACATTCCATGTACTGAGTCATTTGGCCTGCATCGTTTCATGATGTAGATACAAGTATTCAGGATCATCAACGGGAGCTTTGTTGATGCCACATGGAGTACGAGTCAGCTATGGTGAGCCTCCATGCTTCCGAAGGATTCCATTTACTTTCAGTTTTGTGAGGATATCGTAGGTCTTGTCCCGACTTCCATATTTTTCATTTAGAGGTATCATAGATAGACAATAGAGTTTCAGAAGTCTGTTCATTTATTTTGTTAAATGTTTTAAAGACTTAAGTTGCCTATTTTATGTCGAGTTGAATAATTTACTTTTATTCTGAGTTTTCCATTTGTTTTAAAGCTTTCTAATTGACTTTCATGAACTTTTACTCAATTTTTAGCTTGGTATGCTTGAGTTAGTCTTCCACTTGTAGTCAGCCAGGATGAGGGTTCGCTTGGGGACCAACAATTGTTTTCGAGTGCCAGCCACATCCAGGGTGTAGACTCGGGCTATGACAAACTTGGTATCAGAGCACAGAGTTCAAGTGTCCTCAGGTGTCTATGAAGTCGTGTTAGTCGGTCTTATTTATGGTTGTGAGGGTCCCACTTCTATAAACAAAGGACTACTGACATTTAGAAAAAGTTTCCCTTCTTTCATACTCTGAATTGTGCAATAGAGTTATGTCATAGAGATTTATTCATACTCGTGTATTTCTAAGATTCATTCGACTACCTATCATACTATAGGTGGCTGAACAGAAATGTTAGTCCTTTGTCAATGAGTTGTTCCTAGCAAAAATCTTGAGGAAGCCATGAGACTCCAAAGGGGCTTGAGAGAAGTCCGTGAGTGAGTTAAGTGTCGAGTTTTAGATAAATGCACTCATGTTTATATGAATAGTGTGTTTCAACTAAAAGCGAGTTGTACTATTTATCCTAATCCTTGTTTTATCTAAGATCCTTATGAGGAAGTACGTTTAGAGCTTAGGTAGTATTTTCGCCCTAAACAATAGTATGAGTTACGAGATCATGAGTTATAGTAGTGACAATGCCCAGAGTTAGAGGAAAGTTTGTAGAGGTATAGAGATCTATGAAAGGGAGATAGTGATGGGGCATATTATGTTATTATAGTAATGCACATAGTAAGTTATTGATGAGGAGTTTTACCTTATGGGTAGACTAAAAAGTGATGAGTTGTGAAGATTCCATCATAGGAGGTAGAGTGTGTTTTAGCTAGAAAGGAGTTTGTGATGAAGTTTCATTATGTAGGTAATGCCAAAGTGTAAGTGTTGAATAGAAGAGCAAAAGTGTTCATAAAGTGATAGATCTAAGCTAGGCTTATGATATGTTTGAGAGGGTCATGGTGTTCAGAAGGTTATAGATTGATTAAGTAATCATGTATAGCATAATATGAGAACAATCGTATTGATATCCGGGTTTAGTAATGAACGTTAAGCTTGAATTTAAGATGAGTTTCATTCTCCAAAGAATGGAAACATGAGTGTGATGATGTTAGTCTTGATATTTGATCTAGTAGACTTGACATAGAGTAGGTGAGAAATTGAAACGTTTGATGCAATGAATATGAGTAGTACCAATGAGAGATCCTAACGTTTAGATAAGGGCAGTGAAGTGTGACTAAGTCACTAGAGTAACAAGAGAATTAAAAGGTGTACCGAGAGGGTTTGTAGTCAGAAAAGGTTAAGAGAAACACCTTAGAAAGAGGTCTTAGTACCTGCTTATGGAAAGTTCGGTAGTCATGAGATAAGTTTCTCCCCAGTGCTAGAGCAAAAGAGGATGTAGACCAGTTAATGATAATGGAATAGGCCCATAGCTTTCAAGTGTTAGCTTTAGACCTAATGGGGAGATGACGAGATTAGAAATCAAGTCCAGTGTTTGAGAGCAAGATAGAAATGCATTCCCAAGGGTATGGGAGGCATATTTTCAGAGGTCTTTTAGTAGTGAAGTGATCTTAAGAGGAGAAGGTTAATGATCTTATAGTGATGATGATGGTGTGATAATTCCATCTAAGGTTATAAATAAGGAGGAAGAAGAAGATGAGGTTTTACTATGAGAAATAGTTAAATGAGAGCCCTTAGTTGGTTCCGAAGGATTTGGTTAATAGGAGTCCATGGAGTTGTTAGAAGTACTAAGCATGAATGTAGTGTTGTTAAACATTAGGTGGTTCTTGATATGAGCCCAATGTGGTGGTAAAGAGTAATAGTTTTGGGATGAGATTCCCTATAGAGAGGTATATAACCTGAACCCAAGGATTTGGGTTAAGCTTGAATATAGTAAGAGTATACCATTAGACTCAGACCTTAGTAAGATTAACCCCATTCCATACCCAGTCCAGTCGTCATTTGAGGACAAATGATCCCAAGGGGAGATATTGTAACACCCCAGAAATTTTTTGAGCTAAGACTCGAACCATCCTTCGTTGTAAGTAGAATTTTACCGAGTAATTTCAAATTTCGTGAGTGTTAAGGTCACAGGATGTAACACCTTAAGTTTCAAGAAGAACTAAAGAGAGTTCATTCAAGTCCTTCCTAAGTTCTTCTAAGATCTAGGTCAACTTCAAACGACTATAACTCTTAGTACATGATGAGTTAGGTTTTTCATGAGATGTAAAATGAAAGGTCTTTGAATTATCTTTCTAATGCCACCGAGTTTGCTAAGTTTCAAGGTTGGATGAGTGATATATGCCCTTTTAAACTGACATTGTCCAGCTAAGGAAAGTTACCCGAAAATAGTAAGGGGTATTTTGGTCTTTTCCTTACCCAATCAGATTTAATTAGTTTTTAATAAGATTTGAAGGGTCTAATCCTATTAGGTTTAGTTTTATAATCCTAATATACGCCTAGGGTTTTAGTTGAGAGCTCAAAAAGAGAAAAGAAGAGAAAAGAGGAGAAAAGAAGAGAGGATCACAGCGTTCGTCGAGGTTCTTGAGTATTGTTGTGGATTTTCACCATAGATTTAATCAATAAGAGATATGTAAGCTTCCATAGTATTGGGATTGTGCAACCACATGCCAATCATGTTATTTTCTGCACAATTTCATTCTTGAAGTTTAAAGATTAGAGTTCTTGATGAGTTATTGAGAAGTGTTCTTGAAGTTCATTATAAATCTTGTTGTGTTAGGGTTTTGATGATTTATTGAGATGAAAGTGAGTGTTTTGACAGTTGTATTGAGTAGATTAGAGTGTACTTATGTTAAGTAATCAAATCCAAGTTGGGGAAGATACCGTTCGATTCTAAGCGAGTTAGGGTGACAAAACGAACAAAGAAATTCGTCGGGTTTTCTGGGTTGGGGACTAGCGCGTCGCGTCAGCCAGATGCCCCCAAATTATGTTTTGTAATTTAGGGGATGGCGCCCCACGCCACTCAGTGCATCAGGGTCGCCTGCTCCATCCAGTTTGCAGTCGGTTTCTCCGTTTGAGTTCTTTTAAAGTGTACCTTCACTCCCTTTAGATTCTATCTACTTTGAGCTACTTCTAAACCCCTAGAAATCATTCATAACATGAATCATAACCTTGAGTTCATAATTCATATTTAAGGTAGAGCTAAGAGTTAAGTCTCGACAGTTCTTTTGAACATTTTGAGAAAGTCCATTTAAGTCCTTTTGAGGAGTCTTCTACAATTTCTAATAACTTGTTTCAAGACTAGAGCAACTGAGTATGAGGATGAGGAGAATGTATTCATGATTCTACTTTAGCATCACAACATCCTTCATATCATGAACCATAACACTTGAATTCATAATTCACATTCAAGAGAGAGTTAAGAGTAGAGTTTAAGAAAGCTTTTGAGTTCAATTGTGAATCCTTTGAGATCAACTATCAATTTGAACTAAGTTCTAAGAAAGTAGGTATGAGGATGGGAAGATTTGTATACATGAGTTCCATGTTGTTATGTAGACCCTCGAGTTGAGTCGTTCATGCCTATGAATTCCACATGAACTCCATAAGTTGAGTATCTTTGAGAGGAGTAGTACCTTCAAGTTATATGTCTTGAGTATTGAGTTCCTAACCTATTTGATATTATATTCCTAATCATGGGACTAATACATGTTACCCATGAAGTCCTTGAGTCGAGTAGTTCATGTCCATAACTCCACATCAACCCTATAAGTTGAGCAGTCTTGAGATGAGAAATATCATTGACCCTATGAGTAGAGTAGTTCATGCTCATAATCCCGCATGAACCCTCTAAGTCAAGCATTCTTGAAGAGAGTATTATTATTGAAGTTCATGAGTTCTGTGTTGTTGAGGCTCGAGTATTAAATTCTAGTTACGGTTATTGAAAACCTTTAATTGAGTTGTTCACATCCATAATTCGGTATGAACTTTATTTCAAGAAGTCTTTTACAATATTTTTAAACTTGTTTTAAGACTTGAGCATTGACTTGAATGAGAGTAAGAGTGAAGTTCATTTTTCAAAAGATTATATGGGAACTAAGTATTTCCAAGAGTAAAATGTTTTCACATTTAAACAAGAGAGGAAACACTGATTTTCAAGATAGCTTTTAAGTTAATTTTTGAGTAATAATCTCAAAATAACTCAAGCCTCCATAAACCATGTAGCCAACGTAGGTAGAAAGGGTCTTAATTTTTAGATGATTCCTTAATGTTTTTTAGCATAAACTAGTGGATCTACTTAGTTGAGGCATTCTGTATCCTGACAAGTTATAGGACAGTTCTGGCAGCATGGGCGAGACAGTGTATCATCACATAACTCATACTGATGGTTGTCCGTTAGACAAACTCTCATAGATTTATATTATATTTTATTATATACAAATTGAGTTGTTATTGTGTTCTTCAATACATTGAATTGCTAGCTACTGTTTTAAAATTTATCCATATATTGCATCTTTTATTGTTGCTTTATACTTGAGTATCTTGAGTTGAACTGTATTTCATTGAGTTGAGTACCATATTGTTGAGTTGAGCCCCATTTCACTGAGTTGAGAATCTTATTTCTGAGTTGAGTATCTTGTCCTTGAGTACTTCTGATTTGAGTAAGTTTGAGTAGTTTTGAGTATTCCTTGTGTTGAGTTGAACTATGTTTCTTTGAGTTGAGTTGAGTTGAGTAAGTTTGAGAAGATGTAAGTATGTTTCTTTTCCACCAGTTCAAGCTTATGTTTATGCTTTAGAATTCCCCTTACGTGCTCTTACATTCCATGTATTGGTCCATTTGGCCTGCATTGTTTCATGATGCAGATATAGGTATTTAGGATCATCAACAGGTGCTTCGTTGATACCGCATGGAGTTTGAGTTAGCTATGGTGAGCCTTCTTGCTTCCGGAGGATTCCATTTACTTTTAGTTTTGTCAGGATGTCGTAGGTTTTGTCCCGACTTCCATCTTTGTCATTTAGAGGCTTCATAGATAGACAGTAGAGTGTCAGAAGTCTGTTCATTTATTTTGTTAAATGATTTCAAGACTTAAGTTGTCTATTTTATGGCGAGTTGAATAATTTATTTTTATTCAGTGTTTTTCATTTGAATTTAAACTTTGTAATTGAGTTTCATGAGTTTTTATTCAGTTTTTAGCTTTGTATGCTTGAGTTAGTCTTCTGCTTGTAGTCATCCAGGATGAGGGTTTGCTTGAGGACCAGCAATGGTTCTCAAGTGCCGGCCACGTCCAGGGTATAGACTCGGGTCGTGATACTTATGATTGCAAATAATGTTTGGAATAAATTAAATGAAAAAAACTTATACTAAAAATATAATCTATTATATAATTTTGTCAATTGGTCTATATATGAAAAAGTAATATAAAGAAAATATTAAAATTGTTGAGAGAAAATTTTCCCCTAAACAAAACTCTTAAATGACTACATTCTGGATGTTATTGTGTTCTTTTTGTATGAGAAGAGGGGTGTTTACAACTTTTCCTCATAAAAGGAATAACAAATATGACTAAATTATATTTTCCTCGTAGAAAATAACAAAAGCAATTATGATAATGCTAATATGGTAAGAAAACAAGGATAAAACCTTACTATCTAGGTACAAATGTAAGATCACTAAAGATAAAGCAGCTTCTTGACCAAGCAAGGGCATGAGCTATCTGTTGGCTTCTCTAAGGCAGTTTCAAAAAGATGAAAATTATGTGGTGGACGAATTTGTTTAGTTTTCTAACAACTTAAAAAATATATAGTATGGTGATCAACGCACATATTTGACAACTTTTTATATGTGATGCTTATACGAAGTTCGCAAAAGTTAGTAGGGCTGAAATAGGCTAAAAAGAGGGTCAAAATCTAATCCGTCCATTTCTTATTTAGTTTTAACTGATTTTTTTTAATAAATATTTTAGTACTTAATAAAATTATTATTTTGTTGTATAGTGAGAGAAAAATATAAGAGTACTAAACATGAAAGAAAGAAAATGATATGGAAAATCGAATGTGGAGAGTATTATTTCAGTTCTCTTCAAATGTGTCTTTCACAAGGGTGAAGAATACACTTTTATAGGATGTAAAGTTCATCTGCTTACAACCTCTAAAAAATGTGTTAGTACTATATTTAAGAAATACACTAAATAGATACATGTACGTTAGGGAGTTAATTGAATGAAATATCCACAATCGAACGAATTCATAACACTTTTCCTTGGATGTTTATAGATAATGTGTCTCGTTAAATCTTACAAGGAAAAAGCCTATTGAAGAAAAACGTACACATATCTTGTAATACGCCTAGAGTGTTGCCTCATTAAAATCTTATCATGAAAATTCAGTAGGACAAAACTTTGATTAAGGGAAAAAGGGTACTTTGGATATTTTACTCCTCTTGATGAAAACTTTATTTGATACCTCGGAGACAACACATTCTAGTCTTATATTATAGCTTCTCAAATGTTGAAATTGACAATGTCTTAGAGAACAAATCAGAAACATTATCACTCGAATGAATCTATTGAACATCTACCTCACCATTTTATTGAAGATCATGTGTGAAAAAGAGCTTAGGTGATATATGTTTTGTTTGGTCTCCTTTGATATATCCTTCCTTCAATTGAGATATGCAAGAATCATTATTTTATATAATATTATTGGAATCTTTGTTTACACAGAATGACCACATAATTGCAAAATATGTTGAGTCATCGATCTCAACCATACACACTTTCGATTGGCTTTATGAATGACTGTTATTTTTGCATGATTTGAAGAAGTGACAACTATTGTTTACTTCATTGAACGGCATGATGTCATTGTACCTACACATGTGAATATATAGCTTATCTGAGGTTGAGTTTTGTGTGGGTCAAACAAATATCCTTATCATGACCCAAAATTGGGTCATGATGATATCCAATACACCCCACCGAGTGGACGAGCCTAAACTCAAATAATAGGATGCAGAAGACAGAGTTTATACAAAAACAATAATAATAAGTGGAATACTAGAATAATATATAGAGAAAAAGGGTCATATCATATATATTTGTTGTACAAAATGTAGAAAATAGGCCCAAAAGTGACTAAATAAGAAACTAACACAAGATACCAATGCCTTGAATGTTTCACCTATACAGGAGCTACTACAAAGATCTGACTAATCCAAAATACAAAATTAGTGTCAGTACAAAAGAAGGACAACAACAAGTCCCTGAATGTTGGGAGCTCACCATAAATCTATGTTTGTGACCGCCATGGGAGATCCAACACTCACTGAGGGTGGCTCAAACTGGGATCTACATAAGAAAAAGATGCAGAAATGCAGTGTGAGTACTAAAACACGGGATATTCAGTTGACATCATAGACCGACCGAGCTTAGAATGATCATATATATATATATATATATATATAAGAAGCAAGATGATACTAGCAAGTCAAGGGAACTAAGACACACTAACTTTATGATAGAGAAAATGCAGAAAATATCAAGTTTCAATCACAAGTTACACACAAACCACAAGACAATCAACATACTCAAAGTTCAACTTACACGATGATACAATGTAAAACTTCAAGTAGGAAGAGCCATAAGCTCGGAAAAAACGTTGAGCCACTTGGAATGATACCTCAAGCTTAACCGAATGCCAATAATCCAGATTAGGGGTGGGCGTTTGGTTATTCGGTTTGGTTTTTCGGTTTTAGATTTTAGAAAAGTGTGCACTGTATATTAAACCAAACTAATTCGGTTCGGTACAGTTTTTTCTACTTCGGTTCGATTTAGTTCTGTGTTTTTAAATCGGTTTTTCGGTGTGAATGAAAAAATAAAATAAGAATAAAGTATAAGATACATAGAAATTTAAAACTATGTTAAGGAATGATGTGTATTACCATGGAACACTTATTGTGCTAACTAAAAGACTATATTTTTCTTTATCAAGAACATTGTGCCTCCAACAATTTATCGAGAAAACAAGTATGAAGATGGTTCCTTTACATAATGTACATTGGTAGAAATATGTTTGAGTATCTCTTAGAAATTAATAATTCAAGTTCACTATTGAATTGTACATTTGGTGTTACTTTGATTTGTTCATGAATGATTTAATTATTAATTGAATTTTTATTTTTTAGTTAAGAGAATGCCCATATATATATATATCGGCTTTTCGGTGCACCAAAGTTTTGAGACACCGAACCAAAAAACCAAAACCGAAGAACTGAATTAGTTCGGTTCGGTTTGGTTTTTCGATTTTTTGGTATTTATGCCCACCCCTAATCCGAATAGATGTATCCACGGGCTGTCTAGGATGGCTCGGCGAGCTTACCCATAATTAGGATATATGTATGAATGATGAGTCCACAAATTGGACTCAATTTAGGGCTATATTTTAATAGAAATTGTATTCTCAAATGCTTATTTTATCTTAATATATGATGAAAACCCTTAAGTTTCGGGTATTTGATGTTAGAAGGAAAGCATGGACACTACGTCGCAAAAAGGAACGAAAAGGTTGAGAAGAACGAAGAAATGAAGGCCTGAGGATCGCCGAGTCCACTTGGCGAGTCGCCGAAGGGTCTTACTTCACCTTTTGTTCCAGTGTGTTGAGCCCTAAAGGAAAGGATCAAGTCGGCGGAGATAGGGAGCAGTCAGCGCATCGTCGAGAAGTTCCGCACAGTAGTACCATGTCGCCCAATGACCCAGAGCACGACGATGTTGAAGGCTGGTGCAAGACGGCAATGAACTACACCAAAGGGTGAATCGCTGAGTTGATCGGCGATTCCAACTAACGACGCTGAATGATTCGCTGCAGCACAAATCTGTGAAAACTATAAATACTAGTTAGAGTTGTAGTTTTAAGAGTTGAATAATTATTATAATTCGTTAATGTCTTTAGCTATGACTACTTAGAATAAAATTTTATTTTTATAGTAATTCTCAAAAACACTCTCTTGAAAACGATCCCAACCCTTGGTTGGGTTACTAACTATTGTACGTTCGTAGACACTTGCATCAGAAGTTGTGTCTTGATTACGCAAACATCAATGAACGGACCATTTGGGATGATACTTCGAGCTTATCAACAATGTAAATCTAAATGATAGATTGTAGCCCGAGCCTAAGCCAATGGGCCGCCTGAAATGGTATATTGAGATCATCAGAGTAAAAGCAGTCGAAAGGTGCGATAAATCAAGAAAAAAAGGGTTTTATCACTACTTTTAGGCCAAAACGGATCTCAAGGACTTCCGACTCATTAAGAACAAATTCATTTCACAAACCAAGTCATTTCCGTTGAAAATCATTCAAGTAATAACTCCCCAAGATTACTACCACAATCAAATCATGCCATACACATAGAATCGGGTAGGATATCCATCACACCATGAGAGTACTAACCTAAAACTCATGTCAAACCAAGCTTACGACCCCAGGCCCAATAGTTTAATTGACAATAAAAAATCACAACTCAAGGATCCACGCCACCTTATATCTATATTTTTTTTCTTTCTTTCTAAAATTGAGTAACACCTTTCTAAATGGTTATAAGAACACTTTTAGCGTATTAATTAATGTTTTTTTCTTTAATCCTTGAATATTTTCAAACATGTCACATTGAAATTTTCTAAGAAAAATTTATCACCACAAATTTTTTAATATAATTAAATCAAATGTTTATATTAAAACAAGTAGCGATGGATGATATAATATACAATCAATGAGTTTAATTGATCTGAATACCTTCGACATGAAATATAGCTCTCTCTCTCTCTCTCTCTCTCTCTCTCTATATATATATATATATATATATATATATATATATATATATATTATTATATATATATTATAAGATAATAATTAATAAAGGATCTATAATTTAAAATTTTAACTGATTCAATGATACAAACTTACTAATCAAATCAGTCAAATTGATATTTTAGATTATCTTAGATTCACATTTAACGTAATAATGTACCTATCCTTTCAAAAATCCTGAATAAGTCTCTAAACTAGAAACTCCAAACTTTGCAGCAAAATGCAAGTATCGTTTATTTTTCTTTCGAATTTTCAATTTTCTACCCCTTAGGTACAATATTATTGGGAAACCCCAAGTTAGATTTTTTTGTTTGTTTAAGATATTTGGATCCTTACAATTTCAGCGCATTCTTAATCCAATTACACTTGTTAAAATTATTGTGTAGATTTATTTTGATCAGAAAAAGATGAAAAATATCGCTAGGAATTTCTTTTTAGGATGAAAACGGACAATGAATTGTTGGAAAACAATGTCGAAAAATAACAATTGTTGGGACGAGTTGCTACAACAGTCTACGAAAACATCTCCCGTCCCAAAATATTTGCCATATTTTTTTAAAAGTCAATTTGATTAATTTTTGGAGTTAAATAACTTTAAGTTAAAATTTATATTCAAAACTATATAAAAGTACTAGAATTGTAATTTTTCTCATCTCAATATGATTTTTTTAAAAAAATTATATCTTAGAATACTAGTTAAAGTTCATGTAGTTTAATATTCAAAAAAACAAAACTTGACAAGTGTTGACAAATATTTTGAGATGGAGAAAATATTTAACTTGAACAATAAATTTAATTAAACAAAAAAGGCATAAAAAAAAGAGAATTGGTCGTATAAAAAAAACTGAGCCAACAATTTTTTCGCGTACAAATATACTGCAAATAAGGAAAATAAAATAGAAAACTAAATTGGTATCAATATGTATACAAAATGTTCGGATTTGAGTCTCCTTGGATATGGAGGAAGCATTTTACCCTCAATGTGGGACTTTCTAACGCGAATCCAAATTAAGTCGGGCTCCATTGTAGGTATCAGAACAAAAAAAAACTATTTAGTTAAAAAAATAGATGTAATCCATTAAATAACAATAAAAATAATTGATAATATAATTCTACAAATTAAAGTAACTAAAATAAATGTACTACTAATTAGCACTAGAATAATTTCTTATTCTCATATATATGCGTGTGGATATTCAGGATCAAGCGTATCAAAGTAATCCAATTCTTCATCAGTCAAGGCTTTAAACGGTTCATATAGGAATATCTTGATGATTTTTACATAAACTAACTTTCTTTGTAATGAAACACATAATAGAGTCTTCCATGTCTGATTTCTCCATGTTCTCTTAATACATCCATTGTAGTTTTATCAAGACAATATTCTTTCACAATCCAGTATACACTTTATTTATCTTCACTGCTACTTTCTTCATCAAAACGAAAAGTTTTCTTGTACCCAATTCGTGATCTTTCCTTGTCTAAAATTTCTTTACTATTGTCTCGTCCTTTCCATTTGCAACCTCCAATAATTGATCTGTTAAAGGTTTTACCCTTGATCGTTTTTCTCTTCAATAGAGTAAAGAAATAGTTGACATGATCATTACATGAATTTTGGAATAATTCAGCTGGCTCTTTGCTACCGTATAAGTCTATATACGAAATATAATGGTATTCAACGAATGAATTTCGTTAAACACCTTATCAGATCTTCATTCGTATATTTCATCCCCATAATTTGAAAATTATGTGAATTCCAACTTAAAAGATACAAAAAACAAAGAAGATGGAGAAATATTTTAAAGCAAAGAAAATATATAGAGAGAGTGTATTTCCTATTTTGTGTAGGAAACTAATTGTAGTTGTAAAAATAAAATTGAAAAAATTAACCTTATTAATTGGAGTTGTAATTTATTTTGGAAAACTTAACCTTATTCAAATAGAAAATTAATTGGAGTGATAATTTTATTTTTGGAAAATGCAACCTTATTCGAATAGGAAACTCATTTAATTTGCGTCATTTTTTTTTCTTTTAACTTTTCAATCGTTATTTTCATATTTGTGTCACCATGAAAAGTTCCAGTTCCTGAAAACAAATATTCAAAGACGCAGGGGCGGACCCACGGAAGGTTCTGGATACTCAAACACCCATTAATCTCGTATCAAACTATTTATATTTTTTCTATAGAAATTTGAACGAATGATATAAAAGTAAACAGTAGCATCCGAGCAACAAGCAGTTGCTTGGTGTAGTGGTCTCTTGTGGGTACTTAAAATTGTATATTATATCTGTTGTGGCCAGGTTTGATTCCACTATGGTATTTTTAGTGAGCAGCCACTTAATGTTGGGGAAATAATTAAAATTTCACACTAATAATAATACAATATAACTTATTATTTAGCAAAATAATAGTCCTGAAAATTAGATAAAAATCAATACAATAACATGGTAAGTAGTTCACAATTGGTCAAACACATATGCAGACCCTTAAACTTGTCCCTAAATTTCATTTTGGCACTCCAACTCAACCTTGTTCCATTTTAACCCTTCAACTCCAATTTTTATATTCCATTTTGACACTTCTTTCCAAAGAATCAACAAAGTGGGATGTGTGTACTTCACATGTCATTATTGTGTTAAAAAATAATGGATGGACATCGTTTTTTTAAAAAATATTTTTTTTTAGAGTTTTTGTACGTTATTGTGTGAAAAAATAATCGACAAAAGTGTGTTGATTTTTTTTTTAAAAAAAATAATTAGTTAATTTAAATAACATCACATATTTTTTTTTCTTCATATCTAGTCTACTTGGACTAACTCAAATATTAGCTTTCTAATTTTTTATTCAACTAAATACGAGTAAAAAAAAACTCATGTTCATTGCTAATTAATAACACTACAAAAAAATGTTGAAACTCGATAGACTTCGTTGGGTTGTCATTGATTTCTTTAAGAAAGAAAATTGACACACTTTCGTTGGTTATTTTTCAAGCAAAAATATAGGAAAACTCTTAAAAAGAAATTGTTACTTTTTTTATAAAAAAAAAACAATGATAATCCGTCAGTTTTAATTTTTTACAATAATTAACGGATGATCGTCGATTTTTAAAATGCAAAATTGCAGTTCAATAACATATATAGAAATAAAGAAATCATAAAATTAGTATTTTGTGTTAAATGGTACATAAAAGAAATAGAGTTGAAGGGTAATCTTTTATTATTTTTTAAAAAAATAATTTTTTTGTCTTTCACTCTCTTAGAGAATGTGTGATGCACACTCTCTGCCACATCACTTAAAAGTGCCAAAATGGAACATAAAAATTGGAGTTGAAGGGTTAAAATGGAACCAGGTTGAGTTGGAGTGTCAAAATGAAATTTAAGAACAAGTTTAAGGGTCTGCATATGTGTTTGACCTTCACAATTAATACTTGAGTCATGTTGGACACTGTCCTAAGAAACTATATAAGCAGTGTGAAATGTTTCCCAGATTTAAACAAGTCTTCTCTATTTTAATAGAGAACACATATATCAACAATTAGTTATCATCAACAAGTTATTCGCGGAATAGAAGATAATTAAAATGAACATTAACCACAATAAAAGAAAAGAGGAAAAACGAGAGAATATGAAAGAAGGCTAAATGTTGTTCTCTGTTCCAAAAATTCTTAATGGAGAACTGAGTGTTTATAGGTGAATGACATGGCTTGAAACATGAATAGTGTTGAGGATATGTGTCAATAGCCATTCATGCAAATTGACACATATTTTTCAATTGTCATCTTAGATTATTAATAACACCATTTGAAGACTTATCAAATATACTTCAAGAAAAATTCTTTTTACTTACAATCCCCCACATATTTCAAAAGAATTTATACCAAAAAATATAACTTGCTGGATTTTCAGGACAAAATGTAATAGATTTGGTGTCTTTCGAACTATGAACCAAACTTAGATTGATAAAATTCAATTTATAGAATTATCGGTGAAATATAATATTTATTTCTATGAACCAATAATTCTTATTGTAAATCAAAGATTTTACCAATCACATTTTGACTTTAGTAATTTTATCGTTCAACACGGTTTTGTGCCAATAGGCCATGCACGTCACTGGTATTCATTAGAGCTCTAGAGACTAGGCCAAAGTCTCATAGGAGTGGCCACACTCCACTTCTCATATAGGTGAATTCATCAAGTGTATACTGATTTAAATGCACCATCTTTAACTAAGGACTATGAATTCATTAAGAGTTAATAACTCATCCCTCATTTTCAGTAACAGTTCAAGCACTCTTAGTTAGTGCGAAGTGTCAATATTGACTTGTTATTACCCATATGAACTTACTTCATGGGATCTCCAATCACATAGGTTGGATTACCATCTCTATTGACAATCACATTGGCTTTAAACCCATCTCTATTGAGGTTTGAAGAATTAATTGTCTTCCCACGAATTTAGTCAGTGAATCGGCCGAATTCAATTTTGACTTCACGTAATCAATTGCAATTATTCCATCTCTCAGCAGCTGCTTAACGACATCATGCCTCAATTTCATTTGTATGCTCTTACAATTATAAGATGTATTCTTCACAATAACAATTGCGGCTTGATAACCATAGTGTATAAACACTGGAGGCAACTCATCCTTTATCAAAGGGGATATTTTCTAAGAAATTTCTTAGTCACTCAGCCTAGAACTAGCCATCTCCAGAGCTACAAACTCTGACTACATAGTCGATCTAGCAAGGATCATCTATTTAGCTAATTTCCAGGATACTACACCACCACCTAAGGTGAACACATATTCACTAATGGATTTTGTCTCATCTGAATTAGAGATCCAGGTTATATCACAATACATTTCTAAAGAAGAAGGAAATCTACTATACATTATTAACACCCAATTTTGGACCTTCACATATAAATTAACTTTCGAGCTTCTTTAATTTCGAACGATTTGAAATAATTAGCTTTATAAAATTCAAAATATTTTCCAAGTTATTTTAAAGTAATTTTAGTTTCTTTTTATAATTTTTAAATAATAAATATGTTTTCTTATATAATTTTATATATAATTGGTACATTTTACAAATATTCGAAAATCATCTCAAAAGGATTTTAGTTTTAATTAAATGTTGGGTTTATTAGTTTAGTTATATAATAGTTTTTTTAAAAATTATTTTTTTTAAAATAATTAATTTATAATCAAATTAATTATTTTATTTCGTTAAAATTGAGAAGCTCGTAAATTAATTCACCCTATTTGAATTGTAGCCGAATTTGCTAAGTAATTCAATTTGACAAAGTAATAAAATTTAATTGGCCAAATTGCAAACCATTGGCCCAATCCTCATTCATTTCTTTCGGTAGCCCATTTCTCCCAACTCTTGTTCCCTTTTTCAATTCAATGCAGCCCATTCCAAATTTCCCTACCCAACCAATTATCTTCATAACCCGGCCCATTGCCCATTCCCAAAAAGAACCCAGAACCTTCACATTTCAGCTCCAACGTTCTCAAACATCAATACACGACAACAACTCCCAAATACACGGACAGCAGCAGCAAAAAGCACCTGTGCTTTCGTCCTGGCAGCAGCGTTTGTTGTCCTTTGCTCGCACGGGATGACGCCACGTCGAGCACAAGGATGTTTGGATCAATCTGAGCCATCCGCGCTGCTGCCCTCCTACAGATTTTGTGGGATTTGGGTGAAATATCTACCAACAACAACTTGGTCTCGACTTTGGAAGCAAGAATTTTGAATTTGGGGTGGAGGAGAATTTCGATTCTACCCCAAGCTTTTCGGAAAATTCACCCGCCTCTCCCCCTAAATTTCGACCTAAATCCCCTTTTATAAAACACCTCTTCTTCTTCATATTAAAGGGGGGGGGGGGATTTTTGAAGTTAGAGGCAACTTACATTGGAGGGAAAAAATTTTGTTTTGAAAGAATTAGTTAGAGTTTGAGAAAATTACAGTGAACATTAGATACACCTATTCACATCTAGACATTCAAGAAAATAGGCTTTGGGGGGTTAGAGAAAAGTTGGAACTTTTTTTTGAACAATCGATTTTTACTTTAAGAAATTGGAAATACAATTTTTCTATTTCTAAGTCCGGAAAGGGGTCCTTTTTGGGAGTTGACTCGAGCTGTTGAGCCGACTGTCCGAGTATAAAATCAGTGTGGAAATCGTTGTTGTCTCCTAGCTCGTCCCATCTCCGTTCACTACCCCGCAACAGGTGACATTCGCCTCTTTTATTTTCCTATATTTTGTCATCTTTGTTATGAAATATCAGGCTTGTTTTAAGTATTCATGTCTAGTAATTTTTCTTAGTTTGTTTACGGTAACTGTTGAAGCTGAAATGTATCTAAATTACTTTCGAGATTAGTATAGCTTGGAAGCTTTGTTTCCATGGCGTGTTAGACAGCATTATTATATTAACTAAAAGCCATTTTGTTTGTCGTATCTAAATTACTATTTTTTTTTTTTTAATGTGCATTAGCTTTTTATTTTAAAATGGTTTGTTAAAAAATGTTTTGTTACAATGTCGTTTCTATTTTAGTTTAAAAGTAGGCAGAATGGCCAGCAATTAAAATGTTCTCTTATTAAAAGTCATGAAAGGGTATCCTTGTAAGGTTTTAATTAGAAAAGTAGGCAGTATATAGGCACCCTTGTAAAGTTTTATTTTTATACGTAAGTAGTATTTTAAGTTCTTTGATGTTTACTAGTTAAATCATGAATTTATTTATTTATTTATTTATTTTAGTGTTAAATAATAGTAGTATGGTGTGTATAAAAATCTGGAAAAGACATTACCTTAGTTTGCTTTAGTTTGAAAAAGTAAATTGCGGATCATATATTTTCTTTAATAAATGTAACCCATTTAAAAAATATTTTTAATCTCTTTGTCATTCTGTTATACATTTGGATGTGTGTAAATTTTGAAGGAGTACTATTTAATTCATGCTCGGTCGCACTAAAAAACTTGAACTTAGTTATATCTATTCTTGTTCGATATCGAGTAAAGTTGATTATCTTACTAATCTCTTTACCCTCTCTTTTACTTGCATGAACTTTGGAGCAAAACACCCCGAGCGATCTTCACTTTATGCAAAGTTCCACTTCTTCCTTCGCTTCTTCTACTAGTTCAACTACGTCGGACGCGCAAAGCGCTCCACCGGAGTTAACTCAATTATTTCGCGACATCTGCAAAAATAGCGCAGAGTTGCTTCAACTCAGCGGTAGGGACGTACCCGAGAGGTGCACTTCGGACAGCCGTCCGTAGCATCATAAGGAGGACCCCCCTTTCGAGGTACAAAAAGAGTACGGTACATAGGAGGTTGGTCTTTCTCAACGTGGTGTATAGCACGAAAAACCTTTCGATACAAGATAGGGCCGTTCACATGAAAGAAAAAAATGAATCCTTTCTTATCTTCTTTGAGTCTCATGGACTCGTTACCGGCATACTCACATATGGAGTCTTCACTATATCTTAGACTACCCGAATAGCAATGAAAGCAAGAAAAACTCATTTGGCAGCGTCTATATAGCTTCTTATATTATTATTATTATTATTATTATTTAGCATTTATTTGTTTTAACTTGTTTATGTGACTTGAATATGTTCTTGTTTTTTTAATAGCTCACATATGATAGGTATTTGGGATTGGGGGTACCTTTATTTAGTTTTAGTTACTAATAATTTTTATTTTTATTTTTTTAAAAAAAAATAAACTTATACGTAATCTTAACTTTATTTCTAAAAAATACTTTAAAAAAATAAAGCAAGGGAGCCAACTTTGGTTTAAAGTTTTAAAATATTTCAAACTTATTTTTTTCAAACTTTTAGCGATAAATTTCAGTTTAAGGAAAGTTGTTTAAAACAAATGACCCCTTTATTTTATTTTAAATCCAAGAGTTTTCAAATGTTAAAATAACTTTTTTTAACTTATTAGATTATTTGTATTTGACTAACCTTTTTTATTTGAATTGGTTTTATTTAATTAAATTCCCCAAAAGAAAGTCATTTTTGTTCAAATTGAAATATATATATTTTATTTATTACTAGTTTTATCTATGAATTATTTCGTTAGTTATCTCGTTAATATATGAGTTATATTCTTAAAACCTTTTAGTTTATTTTATTTCCAAATAAATAAAAAGTGAATTTCTTTTTTAGTTTATATTTTCTCAAAATTAGTTAAAAGTCATTTTTAATCAAATCGTCGGTCAACCGCAAGTTAGCGGGCATTCCGAGGGCCTAACACCTTTTCAGAATGTACATTTGAACTCGAACCCATTTATTTTCAATTGATTTTATTTTTTTAAATCTTTTGAAAATTTTAAGTTTGTTTTTTCTTGATTTTAACTAAAAATTAAGTGGCGACTCTGTTCTTTTGAAAATTCGATTTCTCTTAAACCATAAGTTTAATCGATTTTTCAAAACTCAATCATTTTTTCCTTTATATTTTTTTTCGAGTAAAACAGAAATGGTGACTCCGCTGGGGACTTAATTAAGTTCTAACCATACGATTTGACTTATTTGACTAATTATTTTTAATTACTAAATTATTTATCTGTGCATAATGTGTTTAAATTGTTATAACTGTCATTGCATTCATGGCAATTCTTGTTGTATGTACAGTATATTAAGGACGGTTTCTGCATAATTGCAGCCGAACTTTTTATACTCAATCCTTTTCAGAAGGATCGACAATTTATTGGTACGTCATGCGTCCAATGGTTGTCGTGAATTCCAGCCTAAGTTGTCCAGTTGGGTTCCCGATCTTTCAAAAGCCACTCTTAGTCAACTAGCGTAGAGCGAAACCAAATCCCTTTTAACGCATTGAACTAAGATGACCCAACACCCAAGGTGTGTTGGGCCCATTAGAAGCCCACATTGCGTCGATTTGACCCATTTGTCAATAGAAGACAGTCATGCTTGTGTGTTTAAATTTGAAAGAAGTATACGTCATTTGGCAAAATATTGTCTCTTGAGGTTAAGAGTTTAATAGTTTGTTCGAGTCGAAAAAGGATCAAGTTATCATTTCATCCAAAAGAGTGGCACTCGGAGACAACAAGAAATCAAGGATGAAGGATCTTCCATGGAAGTATAGTTTAAGATTGTACCCCTGCGTGAGACTAATTTTTTGTATCCCTTTTCCCCCCATTATGTATCCCTATTCAGTTTATTCATAAAACTTGTATAAATTTGGGTTTAGGAGACAATGAAGTGCTTCAACCAACGTATACATCCCTCAAATCGTTAGGTCTACCCTTGGCATAAAAGGGTGACATATCTGTTTAGAACGCACAATAATTGTTTATGTGTTATAACTGCTTATGTGAATATGTAGCTTTATTTGGAGATGTTCTAGCTCACCCCTTCTTGAAAACTTTATAGAAACCCCTAAGCACAAATATCAAGTCACTATCAAAAGCGCGTTCAAATACACTTCGAGTCTTTAGTTTCCTAACAAAATTTGAACTTCATTTTTCAAATCTTACTCTCTCATATTAGAAAAAGATTCACCGTCTCAAATCGAAAGACATTCAAGGCTCGAACTACGTAGGACCTGAATTTTCCTCATGAGATACGTAGGCAACCTTTCAAGGCTCGGTCCCCATTTTTGAGAAACTCTATCTTTTCCAACTCTCACAAAGAAATTAGAGTTACATCTCAATCAAAAGTATAAAAGATACAATCGACTTTGTCTCGACTCAAGTCGATATTTCTTATTCACTAATCTTAAAATCAAATAGACAAATTCCTATCTATTTAGCCATTTTTCTATATCCGTGGGCTGGTTTATCTTTAAATGAAGCAACCCTTATGTGTTTACAGTAATGTGTGTGATATTTTGTACTATTTATCATCGACACAGACTAACACATTTGTCTTTAAGTTATTTTTTCTTTGTCAGGTATTCAAAACTGATCTGTGTTGAGAAAATGGCTGAACATCCATACTTCACAAAGTCTAAAGACCCCAAAGATTCCTTCACCGACCAATGTTTGTCAAAAGACAAAGAAAAAGCGGTTGACAATGTTGAGAACACTGATTTGACCGAAATTACTGTGAATGACCCTATCATTGTTGAACATAACAAGTTGATTGCACAATTGTTCCAACAGATTGCTGAAATGAGGGCTGAAATGGACAAGACCCGAGACTTGACAAATCTGGCTATCATTGCCAACACTCCTACTCCAAAAAATGAAAGGCCTCCACTCCATTTTCCTACTTCGTATCCAACATCTGAATGTTTTCCGAACAATCCAACCACCGCTACAATTCCAAAACCTCCCTTCATCGACTTAATCACCCCTAATCCACACCATGCTACCTCTTCACACCAAAAGTTACCTACTTCTCAAAATCCAAATACCAACGTTTTCCAGAATTCTCCTCCGATCCATCAAATCACTACTCAAATTGTCCAAAACCCACTTACCACTCAACCCATACCTTTAAAAACTGCATTTCATCTTTCAATATCGCCTGAATTGTACCCTCCCTTTACCTTACATTTTGAATCCGATCATTATGAGAAGAAGGAGAAGGAGTGCAAGAGCATTAGAGAGGAAGTTATGAATGCAATGAAGGACTTTCGATACACCGCAGACATTGCAGGGATGAATTATGAAGATTTGTGCATTCATCCACATTTGGAGCTTCCAGAAGGTTTGAAAGTACCAAAATTTGAAGCATTTAGTGGAGTTGAGAATCCTTTGACTCATTTGAGGGCTTATTATGATCAACTCATTGGAGTTGGGAAAGGTGAGGCTTTGTTGATGCGACTCTTTAGTCGAAGTTTAAAAGGAGAAGCATTGGAATGGTTTATTTCTAAAGATACCAAGCAGTGGCCAAGTTGGAACGCTTTGGCTAAAGACTTCATTGAAAGGTTTGGCTACAATGTAGAATTTATTCCTGATCGATACTCTTTGGAGAGAATCAAACAGAATTCTACAGAAAGTTATTGAGAGTATGCCTATCGTTGGAGAAGAGAGGTTGCAAGGGTTAGGCCTCCCATGACCGAGAAAGAGATTACTGAAGTCTTTGTGCGCGTTCAAGAGTCGGAGTACTACAATAGGATGTTGCTCATTTTAGGAGGGAAGTTCAGTGAGATAGTTAAAGTTGGTAAAGCTATTGAAGACGGTCTCCAGACCAGAAAAATCATCTGAATGACTCCCCAAGATGAATCCTCGGGACCATTAAGGAGGAAGAGGGAAGATGTTTCCTCTATCTCATTTGAATCAAGCCAAAAATCAAAGAGGCATGCTGGTCCCAATGTTCGAAAGCCTTTACTATCTAAAGCCTACCATTTAGCTCCACAAAATTCTTACTCCATCCAACGAGATTACCAAGCTCCACCACCAAATTATCCAAACTACCAAGCTCCATTGCCAAATTAGCCAAATGTCCAATCAAGTTATCAAGTCTCATTGTCAAATTACATAAATGCCCCTCACAGCTACCAAGCTCCACAATACCAAAATTTTCAAACACTAGCACCAAGCCGCCAAAACCCTCCAAGTTATCATCAAGTACCTCTGCCGTCGCGAAATAATTACAATATTTCTTGTCATGAGTATTTGAATAAACCTTCTCGAGTCTTTACTACTTTGGTTGAAAGTCGAACCCAACTCTTTGAGAGATTGAAAGTGGGTAGCCTAATACGAATAATTGATCCAAAAGCTATCAATGTCAATTCCAGACTTTATAGGCCCGATCTCCATTATGTTTACCATTCAGGAGGTGCTGGACATACCACTGAGGATTGCATCAACTTGAAGCATAAAATTCGAGACTTGATTGATCAAAGAATTGTCACTCTTCAAACTGTCACTTTAAATGCCAATGGTGATTCACTGTGGAATCGTGGAAATTTGTTATTAACATGATTGACCCAAAGTTTCAAGCACCTCATCGCCAGAATACTCTGAATTATCAGCAAATGCCTTCCCCTCAGCAAGACAGTTATGATCCATCTCTTCCACTTCTTGAGAGGAAATATGCTCGAAAGTTTACTCCTCTTATTAAAAGCCGGATGAAGTTGTTTGAGCGATTGAGTGCGGTAGGTATTATTCATCCAGTCAAGCCTAAGCCAATCGACACTAGCTCAAGATTTTACCGAGCCGATCGAAGATGTGCGTATCATTCCAATGGTGTTGGGGATGATACTGAAAACTGTATTAATTTGGAGCACATGATCTAGGACTTGATCTACCAGAAAGTGGTCGAGACCACTGTACCCAACGTCAACAATAATCCTCTGCCAAACTATGGAGGCGCCATTATCAATATGATAGAGACGGAGGATGAGTGGTGCATGGTAAAAATGATAGTTTCGGTTGGTGCTGACAACTTTGGGAAAGTTATAGCTTCTCTGAGCATAAATGAGAAACTCAATTTTACGAGTATGACACCCCATCAAGCTTTTACTTTAGTGTCAAGAGAGGGTCAAAACAAGAAGGGGATTAATCATGTTCCATCAAGGTCTGTGCCTCATTTATGCCAGTCCTTTCTGGTAGAGATATTTGCCAATAATGACGGTCTTGGAGAAGGAACTGGGGATCTTTTTGAAAAAGGTGATGTTGCACCCAAGAAGTTGATCGAGATGCCAAGCATACGAGATGTCGAGCCAATGGAGCAAGTTCATAATTGGACTTCCACTCCGCTCTTGATTCCTCATTCATCTTGATAGACAAGATTGATCTTATGTTATTTCTAAAATCGGGTGTAGTCCGAAAGAGGCCCGGAACCCACCTTTTGTGTTGTTTTACCTAATTATGTTTTAATTTTCCTCGTAATGTTCTGAAAAAGGCAAAATGGCTCATGGTCATAGCCAAAATTCATATTTTCTTATTTTCAATGATAGCCTCTTCTATTGCAAAAATTCATTTTGCTTGCTTTAATTTTTCTATCTAACTATCTTTGTTTTTCATTTCTGTAAAAATAATTTTTTAAACCTGTAAATATTATGTCATGTCACAAGCTGAATGAAAAAATGAGGTAGATGAAGATGAGTTTGAAGAGCATGACTAGGAGATCATGATATTCGAACACCTTGTCAAAGTTTTGAAACAGTTCGAGAATCTGAATAAGTCGTGTTGACACTCAATTTTGACCCTCCCCGGTATAAATTAATTTTTGAGCTTCTTAGATTCCGAATGATTTAGAATATTCAGTTTTTAAATCTTCTTTATACTATTAAATAAATCTTATTTAAATCTGTACATTCAATCACATAGAATTTATGAGGAAGTTAATTCTACAAAAGAAGAAAAAATATCAAACATCGTAAGGAGGGTTTTGTGGGGGGTAAATGATGAAACTAAGGTTTATATGAAATAATGTACAAATTTTATGTGGAGTTTAGCTTTTCTATTTTTCCGACCAAACCTTTGTTTGATTAGTGTGATGTTCTATGTTTTATTGCATTTCTTTTTTTTATTAATCATTGTAAGTAATATCCACTTGACACTTTTTCTCATAATTTATAATACATGTGTAAATTAGAGTGAATTTACATATTAATTTATATAAGCTATAGTGTGAAAGAAGAAACATAGAATATTAGTAATATGTAAATTAAACACCCAGAGAATAGATTAACCTTCATAATAATAAAAACACATACTATTATTTTGCTTAAATGTAAACATATGATTTAAACCATATCTCATGTACTAGTTTGTCTCAACGTTATAATCATGCATTACTAACTTTGTATTATACTTTCTGTATTACTCATTGTTGACACCCCAATTTTGACCCTCCCCGACAATCATTAATTATCTAGTTTCTTAAATTTCAAACTACTTGGGATAATTAGTTTTATAACATTCAAAATATTTTTCAAGTTATTTTAGTCGCTTTTATAATTTTTAGATAATATATTTGTTTTACATAATTATGTATGTAATTAGTATATCTTATGATCATTCGAAAATCGTCTCAAAAAATGTAGTTTTACTTAAAATATTTGGTTAACTAGTTTAGTTATATAATACTTTATATTTTTGAAATAGTTAGTCTATAATTAAGTTAATTATTTTATTTTGTTAAGATTAAGAAGCTCGTTAATTAATTAATATCAATTTATCTTGTTTAATTACTAGCCGAATCTATCTTAGCTAAATCAAATTGGCTAAGTTTTTCTAACCCCCCTTTCAACCGACCCCACCCATATTTTTTTTACAATTAATAACCATCCCCTTAATACAACAGTACAATGATCCCAACAATATATATATATAATAATACAACATTCTACACCAAACCGACCAACAGCACGCTAACCGACCCCACCCTTTTTTTTTCCTTTTTAATTCCTAAGCATACAATATATACAATTCAAACATTTATACATACGTACAGCAGTAACCAAATGACCCCCCACGTTCTCCTTCTTCTTCAGAAGTCAAAAATGTCAAAGTAGCAGCAGCAATTCGGCGGAATCCACGGAAAAGCAAGCGTCTGCCCTCACCAACTTGTTCCAGCCTGCTGCCTCGTCCAGATTTTCGGAGATTTTGGAGGAAATCTTGTGCAAACCCCAGCTGCTCCCTGTTCCAGATTTGAATTTTGAAATCGAAGGAAAATTCCGTTTCTGCCCCTGTTCCTATCCGTTCTTCATTCAAAACGTGAATTGGAATTTCCCCTATATATACGTCCCTTCTTCTCCATTTAAAGGGTTGGAAAATTTTTAGAGAAAAGAATACATATAGCGACTTAAGCAAAAACAGTAAAAATACATATGAAACACATTCGAAACAAAGAATAGATTAGTGTGATCATAGTGTGGTTCCCTTGCTTCTTTCATAGGAGTCCTAGTAATCTCGCTTTGGTGGTGGAACCGTCTTCGTGGCTAGCTCGTTACTGTCCCTGTTTCGCTGCACACAAGAAGGTAATGCCTCTTCCATCATAATATCTTTCTTGCCTCTTCTTCTGTTGAAAAAGTGATAAATCCTTATGTCGGAAAAGTCTTATTGTGTGGCTATTTGTTGTTAGTCATTGTTGGTTTGTTGATGTTTCGATATGATATATTTGCTCTTGTATGACGCCATTACTTGATCGAGTCGAACATGTAGATTCGCATCTAATGTTGATGTCGCTGGGCTGCTCCTGAGTCATGTTCGATGTTCCTTCTTCTAACTTTATTGTTTAATATCGTTGGGTCTGTGTTTCTCCATTTATATAGTGTTTAAGCATTAGGTGTGTTGGGTTTAGCTTATTTACTGGTAAATGTTGCTATTTGTGTAAGTTGAGTCCTCAAATCAACTAAAAATGGTTAGTGTAGGAGGTGTAGTCGCATGTCGGTTCTAATTGTTTGATCTTGTCTATTTCTTGAATGTCTTTGTCGGCTTGTTGCTTAATATGACTTGTTTAAATCGAATTTTCGTCTTCATGCTATTCAAGTTTCAGTCCGAAATGTCTATGTTTCCGAGTTGAAGCATGAATTTTTTTTATTTTTTTTATTTTCTATTATTATTATTTATTTATTTTCTTTTATGCTAGAATTTAATTCTGTTTGAAGCATGAATTTTATTTGGTATCATCCCCTCGTGTGTGTGTTATGATGTCCCTCGCATCTCATGTTGAAATTAATCAATTTGATCTCGTCATTATGTCATAGCTTTTGTTCAAAGTAAAAGTCAGCTTGTCTTTTTTTTTAGTTTATAAGATTATTAGGTTTTTTTTTTTTGGGCAGATAGTTTTGATTGTTGTTAAAATATGATTAATTGTTTTAATAGCATGCTCCCTCTACATTGTAAGTTACTTGCTGAGTGCTAGTTTTTTATTATTATTATTATTATTATTATTATTATTATTATTATTTTCTTATTTTTATTCATTTTGAGGTGTCATTCGTGTATGGATTAAGGCCCTTGGTGGCACATTATCTTTTATCGTATAAACATTAGAATATGATAGTAGATAAACATTAGAATATGATAGTAGATAAATATTAAAATATGGTAGTAGATAACTATTAAAATATGATAGTAGATAAATATTAAAATATGGTAGTAGATAACTTTTAAAATATGATAGTAGATAAATATTAGATTACGGAAGTACGTAAATTTTACAATATGGTAGCATATAAATTCTATTTTATTTGATTCTGACTTACTAATTCCCATTTTGTGTTTGCATGTAAAATCTGCCCGAGTTCGCCAAGAACTCACTTTATCCCCGCATTTCGAGAGAGTCGTAAAGACTCAAACTCCTTCATTCGAGTTAACCAGCCACTAAAATCGACGAACAGGTCCCGAAACGGAAGGGATGTGCAAGAAGTCGGGAATCAAAAGACTGGGCAAAAAGTCCACTTTTGATCATTTATTTATATTTTAATTGTATTTTGTTGTTTTCGGCATAAGCTCTTGTTATTTAATTTTGTTATTATTCTATTAGAATTTTAGAACAGGTGAAAAATTGGGCCTTAGGCCCCAAAGAAAGGATAATTATTTTATTTTAGTTTAGGACAGGTGCAACCCGAATGGGCCTAAGGCCCAAAACGAAAAGGGCCCAGATACCGGCCCAGATGAACAGAAAAACCGGATTTGGGCCCAAGTCACTTTCCCTATTCATTTTTATTATGTTTATTTACTTGCTAATATTTGTCGTTAATCTTAAGGTCGAAATATTCAAATCCCGAAAGACACCTATTTTGAATTAATTACTTAACTAAATTACTCATCTTTCACTTGACTTAAAAATAAATAAATAATAAATAAATAAGTTTATGAAATACTTCACTTAGATAATATTTCATTATTTTTCTATTAAAATAGGCCTCGACTATAAAGTAGTTCACTTTTGCAATTCAAGATAAGTAAAAAATATTTTAGCCAAATAATTAATCGCTGGATAACCGCATATTAGCGGGCATTTCGGGTGCTTTCAAACCCTTCCCGAAACGCTAATAAGAACCCCCGAACCTCCTTAAATATTTTCAATCGATTTCCCTGTTTTAAATCTTTTGAAAAAATAAGTTTTCTTAATTTTTTCGTAAAAATTAAGTGGCGACTCTTAAAACCAGTCTAAAACATATTTTAAATAAAACAAGTCGAATCTGGATGAGACAGAAATTGTAAATCTTGAAAAGAATGACTATGTCAAAGAAGCCAGAATTAGGGTCCATATAAGAGAAGTTAGGAAAAGAGAACTCAATAGTTTATTTAAAAGATAAATCGATGCATTTGTTTTATCACATGTCGTGGTCGAATATAGACATTCATCTCAAGTTTCCAATCAACGAAGATGCTATCAAGACTTATGATATTTGAAGATTCAGAGTTTCTTTTATTTCTTTTCGTGTAATCGCATCTTTTGTTTGTAATTGTCTTATGTTCTGTAGTTAGAAATTATCTCTTGTAATAAACTACGTCTAACCTGAATTCTCTAGAATGAGATACGTAGGCGGCCTATATCAGCTTCGGTCACCCCTTCATATATTTCCAATATTTCCCTTTTGTAAATGAACTACGTTCGACCTGAATTCTCGAGAATGAGATACGTAGGCAGCCTGTGTCTGCCTCAGTCATTTCCTTATCAAATTTTCCTTTTGTTAATCCTCGAGAGGGGAACTATGTTTGACCTGATTCCTGCCTTAACGGGATATGTAGGCGCCACCTCGGCTCGGTCATATCTCCCATAAGATTTTCATTTTCTCTTTACAATAGAAATTGGGACAGAATTTTTGAGAGGGACTCAAAAATTCTCAAAAAAAAAAGATCTCTACAACAAGTCAAGATTGAAGATGCATTGAGAATCGCAATTGGGACAGAATTTTTGAGAGGGTCTCAAAAATTCTACACGTCATATATCAACAGTTTGAGATATCCCAAGACATCTAATTGGGACAGAAATTTTTGAGGATGGCCTCAAAAATTCCTTTAAGCATTACGAGAAGTTTGTGGTGAATGCCGAATATTTCAAGCATATTAGAAGTTTAAAGCTAACTTCAAATGATCTCTGGCATCGTTGAAGTTCAAGTCAACTGCAGCAATCCTGACACCTTTGGATTTTAGAATCAACGGCAAAACATTTCAATTATAGCAGATTTCGGGAGGACCGTGTCAGACATTTCCCAAGCTTTAAGGATATTTGAATTCTTCGGAACAAGCTATCAGATATACCGAAGTTTTGAAACAAAGACGTTCATTTAAGCTATGCATGACATGCCATTTGACAGACACTTTTCCCAAGTTGATTTTTGAAAATCTTTTTTTAGGTTTTGATATGTTAAACATTTCATATAATTTCATCTTATGTCTATCGAGAAGCAAGTTATCCGAGTGATCAACCGAAAATAGCAAGACAATGAGCAAGTGACTGAAGGACTCAACACAGATCAGTTTGTTTTAAAAACTAACAATTTTTCTGTGGATGCAGGAAAGTCATTGAAGTTTCTCAGAAGAAAAGAAACAGTTCAGAATATCAGCAACAACACCTCGTTCAAATTCTCAGCAAAGCATGAGTTACAATGAGTACAAATGCTCAAATATGAACAAGTGAAAGCATCACTCTCAACATGTACAAGCATCTACAATGACATCAAATTACATTTTTCAACATCAAGAACATTTGAAGAAATTTCACAAATCGCGTCGATATTAGATGCGGTAATGTGAAACCCTCCCTGAGAGACATTTTTATAGTATTATCAAATGAGATAATATGAGGGGCATTTCTACAGTATTATCAAGTGAGATAGTACCACCACCAAGAAGGACATCATCGTCATTTGATCGATGGAATATTATCATCTTGCCAATGTATCAACACAATCCCTCCAATGGATCATCAATGAAGAATCATTATCCTATTAATGGAGCATCAACGTTATCATCGAGAGTGACATCAACATAATCCTACCAATGGATCATCAACGAAGAATCATCATCCTATCAATGGAGCATCAACATAATCCTGCCAATGGATCATAAACGAAGAATCATCGTCCTATCAATGGAGCATCAATATAATCCTACCAATGGATCATCAACGAAGAATCATCGCCTATCAATGAAGCATCAACATAATCCTACCAATGGATCATCAACGAAGAAGCATCGTTCTATCAATGGAGCATCAACATAATCCTATCAATGGATCATCAACGAAGCATCATCATCCTATCAATAGAGCATCAACATCATTCAGCCGATGGATCATCAGTCATTATCCTATCAATGGAGCATCGACGTCATCATCCTATCATGTAGTAGCGTTATCCTACCAATGGATCATCATCATGCTATCAATGAAACATCGTCATCTATATCATATCAAGTCATCATCTACTGCGTCAAAATCGATGGAGGCTGACGTCACAACATTTATAGAAATGAACATTTATTGAATATGATGGAGATGACATCAGAAAAGATGCAGCACAATGTGGAACTTTTCCTTAGCGCAAGCTGAGGAACGATAATTATCGAGCCATCCACCTCGTTACAATTGGACTATTATCGAGTCATCCGCCTTGTTACAGTTGGATAATCATCGAGTCATCCACCTCATTACAATGGGATAATCATTGAGAATCTGGCTCGTTGTAGAGATCACGGGAGTTTGCTATACAGAAAACAAGCAATGACATCTCCAAATCCGCAACGAATCAGGAGTTGTAATGGACATACTGTGTTCGAAAGCGGTATCCATTATCTTTTGCTCTCAATACTTCTTTATTTTCTCATATAGTTGAAAAGGATGTTTATGCTTATTCATAAATGTATAATCATTTGTTATATGCATGATTTTTCTTTATTTTTTACTCAAACCGCTAGCTAGAGCAGCACTATATCTACTAATTATTTACTTTGAGTGTGCAGACATATACTAAACATACTTATGTGACATCTTTCACAGCAACAGTAACTGAAAGCATCGTAAGAGATGCTTTAACTTTTTTTTCAATTACAGTTTCTACTGACAAGTTTATTTCAGTCTTTGTCGAGGGTATCAGAAAGGATGAAATCTTCGAAAAACAAACTACATATGCGGACGACATAAAAAAGGATGTAGCACAACGTGGAATCTTTTCTTAGCAGCAAACTGGGACATAGTCCAAAGAGGAGCGCCAAACTCTTAGGACGCGAGCAGAGGAGCGACTTCCACCACAATCAAACCACACTCCTATTAGAAGGCATGTGGGTTTTTCTTAGGTTTATCGGTTTCAGTTTCACATCCAGGAAATTTTGGTTTCCACCGAAAGAGACTTTCCAATCCAAGTGACAATACACCAAGAGCTTTGGAAATTATGTCCATGCAAGTTCTTAATTATGGGTGTGAAGCATGCCACATTCATGGCTAAGAGGTTGCAAGCCTCCTTTTCATACTCGACTTATTTGTCACTCCTTAGAACCAAATGTTATCTAGCATAATAGATTTCTTTTTCAACCGATTGAGTCGAACTAAAAACATCCTGATTCCTAAGGTGTAAGGATATGTAGGCGGGCTCAATGTTGAAAACTCGGTTGTACCGCAACATTCGCTATTAAATCTTATTTCCAAGCGTCCTGGTCTCTTCATAATTCAATATCGGGATGATTCTTGAGTTTTTTCAGAATCGTGCGTTAAATCAAGCGTATCGAACTACAAGTAGCCTGAATTCTCATTTAGCCTGAGATATGTAGAAAACTCATTTCCGGGGTTCGACCATAATTCCTAAAGTCCGCACCAAGTCCCTTTTCTAAGAGATGGAAATGTGGTCGATCAAAATTGGATTCGTCAATTTCATTTGCCTCGAATTTCTTTCATCAATCCAAGTCAACCGAGAGACAGTTGTTGACACCCAATTTGGGACCTTCACATATAAATTAACTTTCGAGCTTCTTTAATTTCGAACGATTTGAAATAATTAGCTTTATATAATTCAAAATATTTTCCAAGTTATTTTAAAGTAATTTTAGTTGCTTTTTATAATTTTTAAATAATCAATATGTTTTCTTATATAATTTTATATATAATTAGTACATTTTACAAATATTCGAAAATCGTATCAAAAAGGATTTTAGTTTTAATTAAATATTGGGTTTATCAGTTTAGTTATATAATAGTTTTTTTAATTTTTTTTAATAATTAATTTATAATCAAATTAACTATTTTATTTCGTTAAAATTGAGAAGCTAGTAAATTAATTCACCCTATTTGAATTGTAGCCGAATTTGCTAAGTAATTCAATTTGGCAAAGTAATAAAATTTAATTGGCCAAATTGCAAACCATTGGCCCAATCCTCATTCATTTCTTTCGGTAGCCCATTTCTCCCAACTCTTGTTCCCTTTTTCAATTCAACGCAGCCCATTCCAAATTTCCCTACCCAACCAATTAACTTCATAACCCGGCCCATTGCCCATTCCCAAACATCAATACACGGCAGCAACTCACAAATACACAGACAGCAGCAGCAAAAAGCAGTGTTCCAGCAACAAAAAGCACCTGTGCTTTCATCCTGGTAGCAGCGTTTGTTGTCCTTTGCTCGCACGGGATGACGCCACGTCGAGCACAAGGACGTTTGGATCAATCTGAGCCATCCGCGCTGCTGCCCTCCTCCAGATTTTATGGGATTTGGGTGAAATATCTACCAACAACAACTTGGTCTCGACTTTGGAAGCAAGAATTTTGAATTTGGGGTGGAGGAGAATTCTGATTCTACCCCAAGCTTTTCGGAAAATTCACCCGCCTCTCCCCCTAAATTTCGACCTAAATCCCCTTTTATAAAACACCTCTTCTTCTTCATATTAAAGGGGGGGAGGGAATTTTTAAGTTAGAGGCAACTTACATTGGAGGGAAAAAATTTTGTTTTGGAAGACTTAGTTAGAGTTTGAGAAAATTACAGTGAACATTAGATACACCTATTCACATATAGACATTCAAGAAAATACGCTTTGGGGGGTTAGAGAAAATTTGAAACTTTTTTTTGAACAATCGATTTTTACTTTAAGAAATTGGAAATACAATTTTTCTATTTCTAAGTCCGGAAAGGGGTCCTCTTTGGGAGTTGACTCGAGCTGCTGAGCCGGCTGTCCGAGTATAAAATCAGTGTGGAAATCGTTGTTGTCTCCTAGCTCGTCCCGTCTCCGTTCACTGCCCCGCAACAGGTGACATTCACCTCTTTTATTTTCCTATATTTTGTCATCTTTGTTATGAAATATCAGGCTTGTTTTAAGTATTCATGTCTAGTAATTATTCTTAGTTTGTTTACGGTAACTGTTGAAGCTGAAATGTATCTAAATTACTTTCGAGATTAGTATAGCTTGAAAGCTTTGTTTCCATGGCGTGTTAGACAACATGATTATATTAACTGGAAGCCATTTTGTTTGCCGTATCTAAATTACTATTATTATTATTTTTTTAATGTGCATCAGCTTTTTATTTTAAAATGGTTTGTTAAAAAATGTTTTGTTACAATGTCGTTTCTATTTTAGTTAAAAAGTAGGCAGAATGGCCAGCAATTAAAATGTTCTCTTATTAAAAGTCATGAAAGGGTATCCTTGTAAGGTTTTAATTAGAAAAGTAGGCAGTATATAGGCACCCTTGTATAGTTTTATTTTTATACGTAAGTAGTATTTTAAGTTCTTTGTTGTTTTCTAGTTAAATCATGAATTTTTTTATTTATTTTAGTGTTAAATAATAGTAGTATGGTGTGTATAAAAATCTGGAAAAGACATTACCTTAATTTGCTTTAGTTTGAAAAAGTAAATTGCGGATCATATATTTTCTTTAATAAATGTAACCCGTTTAAAAAAATATTTTTAATCTCTTTGTCATTCTGTTATACATTTGGATGTGTGTAAATTTTGAAGGAGTACTATTTAATTCGTGCTCGCTCGCACTAAAAAACTTGAACTTAGTTATAACTATTCTTGTTCGATATCGAGTAAAGTTGATTATCTTACTAATCTCTTTACCCTCTCTTTTACTTGCATGAACTTTGGAGCAAAATTGGAGTCCCAATTCAAGATTCTAGCAAAAATAGAGTCTCATGGACTCGTTACCGGCATACTCGCATATGGAGTCTTCACTATATCTTAGACTACCCGAATAGCAATGAAAGCAAGCAAAACTCATTTGGCAGCGTCTATATAGTTTCTTATATTATTATTATTATTATTATTATTATTATTATTTAGCATTTATTTGTTTTAACTTGTTTATGTGACTTGAATATGTTCTTGTTTTTTTAATAGCTCACATATGATAGGTATTTGGGATTGGGTACCTTTATTTAGTTTTAGTTACTAATGATTTTTTTTTTTTCTTTTAAAAATAAACTTATATGTAATCTTAACTTTATTTCTAAAAAATACTTTTAAAAAATAAAACAAGGGAGCCAACTTTGGTTTAAAGTTTTAAAATATTTCAAACTTTTTTTTTCAAACTTTTAGCGATAAATTTCAGTTTAAGGAAAGTTGTTTTAAACAAATGACCCCTTTATTTTATTTTAAATCCAAGAGTTTTCAAATGTTAAAATGTTTTTTTTAACTTATTTGATTATTTGTATTTGGCTAACCTTTTTTATTTGTATTGGTTTTATTTAATTAAATTCCCCAAAAGAAAGTCATTTTTGTTCAAATTGAAATATATATATTTTATTTATTACTAGTTTTATTTATGAATTATTTCGTTAGTTATCTCGTTAATATATGAGTTATATTCTTAAAACCTTTTAGTTTATTTTATTTCCAAATAAATAAAAAGTGAATTTCTTTTTTTGTTAATATTTTCTCAAAATTAGTTAAAAGTCATTTTTAGTCAAATCGTCGGTCAAGTTAGCGGGCATTCCGAGGGCCTAACACCTTCTCGGAATGTACATTTGAACTCGAGCCCTTTTATTTTCAATTGATTTTATTTGTTTAAATCTTTTGAAAATTCTAAGTTTGTTTTTTCTTGATTTTAACTAAAAATTAAGTGGTGACTCTGTTCTTTTGAAAATTCGATTTCTCTTAAACCATAAGTTTAATCGATTTTTCAAAACTCAATCATTTTTTCCTTTATATTCTTTTTCGAGTAAAACATACATGATACCATAACTCATGGTTCCTCTCAAATATTTCATCAGTCTATTCAATGCAAACCAATGATCATTATTTGGATTATGAGTATAGCTACTCAATCTACACACAACATAGGTAATATCATGCCTAGTAAAATTCATCAAATGCAATAGACTTTTTCACAAAAAAACATTCTAGTCACGATTATGATTCTCTGTCAGATCGAATTCTCTTAATTTTTTCTAATAAGCTGATTTTCAACCTCAGTATTATAAAAAATAAAAGCATCAAATGCATCATCTTTATTTCTAAGAAAATACTACTTAGTATTTCTACCCCTTATTTACAATTATTGGGAAACCCCAAATTAATTTTTTTTTGTTGGATTAAGATATTTGGATCCTTACAATTTCAGCGCATTCTTAATCCAATTACACTTGTTAAAATTATTGTATAGATTTATTTTCGACCGGAAAAATATGGAAATATTGCTAGGAATTTCCTTTTAGGATGAAAAACGGACAAAGAATTGTTGGGAAATTGTTGGGGCGAGTTACTATAACAGTCTTAGAAAACATCTCCAGTCCCAAAATATTTGCCATATTTTTTTTTTTTTAAATCTAATTTGATTAATTTTTGGAGTTAAATAACTTTAAATTAAAATTTATATTCAAAACTATATAAAAGAACTAGGATTGTAATTTTTCTCATGTCAATATGATTTATTTTTTTTTAAATTGTATCTTAGAATACTAGGTAAAGTTCATGTAGTTTAATATTCGAAAAACGAAACTTGACAAAGTGTTGACAAATATTTTGAGATGGAGAAATATTTAATGTAAATGCACTTGGAAATTGGAATTTTGGGGTGGACGTTTACCAATTTTCGAAGATTTGACTTGAACAATGAATTTAATTAAACAAAAAAGGCATAAAAAAAAAGATAATTGGTCGTATAAAAAATGAAAAAAACAAACCGAGCCAGCATTTTTTTTGTGTACATATATACTGCAAATAAGGAAAATAAAATAGAAAACTAAATTGGTATCAATCAGTATACCAAAAGATTTCGGATTCGAGTCTCCTTGGATAAGGAAGGATCATTTTACTTTTTGATGCAAATTCAGATTTAATCGAGCTCCAATGTGAATATCGAAATCAAAAAAATATTTAGTTAAAAAATAGATGTAATCCATTAAATAACAATAGAAATATTTTATAATATAATTCTACAAATTAAAGTAACTAAAATAAATGTACTACTTATTAGCACTGTATGCGTGTGGATATTCAGGATCCGGCGTATCAAAGTAATCCAATTATTCATCCGTCAAGGCTTTAAACGGTTCATCCAATGATGGTAGCTGCCAAATTTTTGCACCATATAACCATCCATCATGATCTCTCGATGAATTTGAGACAGGAACTACATTCTTGGTTGTTATAGGAATATCTTGATGATTTTTACATTAACAAACTTTCTTTATAATGAAACGCACAACAGAGTCTTCATGTCTGATTTCGTCGATATATCCATTGTAGTTTTATCAAGACAGTATTCTTTCACAATCTAGTATACATTTTCTTTATCTTCACTGCTACTTTCTTCATCAAGACGAAAAATTTTCTTGTACCCAATTCGTGATCTTTCCTTGTTCAAAATTTCTTTACTATTGTCTCGTCCTTTCCATTTGCGACCTCCAACAATTGATCTGTTGAAGTTTTTACCCTTGATCGTTTTTCTCTTCAATAGAGTAAAGAAATAGTTTACATGATCATTACCTGAATTTTGAAATAATTCAATTGGCTCTTTGCTACCGTATAAGTCTATATACAGAATATCATGGTATTCGATAGGCCTGTCACGAATGAATTTCGTTAAACACCTTAGCAGATCTTCATCCGTATACTTCATCCCCATAAGTTGAAAATTATGTGAATTCCAACTTAAAAGATACAAAAACAAAGAAGATAGAGAAATGTTTTAAAGCAAAGAAAATGTATAGAGAGAGAGTGTATATTTCCTAATTTGTGTAGAAAACTAATTGTTGTTGTAAGAATAAATTTGAAAAAGTTAACCTTATTAATTGGAATTATAATTTATTTTGAAAAACTTAACATTATTCAAATAGGAAACTAATTGGAGTTATGACCGAAGTAGTGCCAACTGCTTCATTCAACGCGATTCCTAAGAGTTTTTGTATAATATGTCTGCTAAAATAAGATAGTATATTACTTTATCTATTGCTTACTGTTTTCTTTTCATAACTCTTCAGTTAACTAATTGTTGATACTTTAAGGGTGTGTTCGGCACGAAGGTTTCCAATTTTCTCATATTTGGTTGGGTTAAATGTTTTGGAAAATGTTTTTCAAATTAACTCATTTTCCTTAAATTTAAAATGACTTCCCTTCAAAACTTAAGGAAAATATTTTCCAAAACTCTCTTCCAACTTCAAATTACAATTACTTTTTTGTTGAAAAAATCAATTTATTTTGTCCCTACCCTCAAACCAGCCCCCAACCCACCCCCCCCCCTCCCCCAAAAAAAATAAAAAATTTAAAGCTTGTTTTTAAATTTAATTTTTTTACCCCACCCTCACCCTTACCCCCACCCCCTTCAAAAAAAAATATTAAAAATTGTTTTTAAAAGATATTTCTAATTTCAATTTTTTATTTTTTTACCCTCCTACCCACTATCCCCCCCCCCTCCCCCCCTCCCCCCCATTAGCCCCCTATCAACCCCCCTATTAGCCCCCAACATCCTTCAAAAAGATAAAAAAAATTAAGTTTGTTTTTAAAAAATATTTTCAATTTCATATTTTTATTTTTTCATCCCGATCCTCAATCAACTTGTTTTCCAGGAAAACATTTTCTAGGAAAACATTTTCCATGGAAAACATTTTCCTTCATACCAAACACACCCTAAGTTGTAAAGAGTTTGAATTCTTGTTTTCCATTAAAATTAGGAGTTGCATTTATGAGCTTTCTTTCTTTCTTCTTCAGCATAGTGTTTCTATTTACCATGTGAATTTAATTATTGACTATGTTGGTCACAATTTTAAATAGCTACTGGTTTGTCACATTTAATTAGTTAAATTTTGTGTTAAGTAAATGATTAAGCCTTGTCTTGTTTCTACTATCGTAATTATGTAGAATAATCATTCGCTTTATTTTCATCTCATTATCCGGGTAATAATGAACTACTGGAAAGAACTATTTAATTACCATAGAGTTTTCCTTCTCTTGTTCTTATGGAAATTTAGCATTTATTTAAAGTGGGATTCTTAATGACACTTTGAATGGTTGCTAATCGTTTTATTTTTGTCGTATGTGATACCATCCGAGTCTATTTTGGACTCTTCTCTTGCATCTCATCGAGGAGTTGAGTTTCTTCGGGTCAGCCTCTTCGTAGTTCGAGCCAAGGGAACCGGTGGACAGGGGTTAAGGACTGATTTTAGGCCTCGGAAAGCCCAAAAATGGGCTGTATATTTTCTGCATACCTGATGTATACACTGATATAAATAGCGAGAAATACTCACTATACATATAAAAATGTGAACTACAGGGCGGAGACGAAATACAGGTGTTCGAAAGTAAGAAATACATGAAAAGACCTGATATACATGCTGATATACACTTATATACAACTGATGTATACAAAAATGGACTTTGGGTTAAAGCCCAAAATTGCAGTGAAGTTGGCCCAAGAAGGGGCCCAATTTCATTATCTCTTATGCTCTTCTTTTTGTTTTGATTATGTTTTAACTAATTTTATTTTTTTTACTCCAATTTGAAATATTTTAATTAACTTAGTCGAAATTTCCCAAAAGATAAACTATTTCTTTATGTTGTTTTAGTTTTAACAAATTTCACTTTTTCAACTTGTGTGTCCTTTATTTACTTATTCAAAAAAAAATTAATCAAAACTTTCAAAATGATTTCTTGGTTTATCGACCAAATCAGTTTAAATTATTATTTTTAAAATGATTCAAATAAATTCTAATTAATCCAGTTTTGTTAAAATTCTAATCACTTGAAATCTAATTCAAATATTTTCATTTTAGGTCCCTTTCTCTAAAAAAATCAGAAAAAATGTGTCCTTTGTTTAATTATTTTCTCAAAGTTAATCAAATATTGTAAATTATTTTTGTATTAAATCACTATTCACAAAGAGTTCGTCAAAAAATATTTTAGTCAAGTTGTAGGATATCTGCGTGTTAGCGAACACTTTAAATGCTTTAAAAACCTTCTTGAAGTGTAAATAAGAACCTCTTACCTATTTTCTCTAATAAAAATTTAATCTGTTAAAGTCTTTTAAATTAAGCTTTCTTAATTTCTTTAAAAAAATTAAGTGACGACTCTTTCTAAGTATTTTTCTCAAATTATTTTATACTTAGAACATTTCAAAAGTGAAAGATAGTAAAATTACGACATAACAAAAATGACTACTCTGTGGGGATTTAATTAGGTTCTAACCATAATAACTTGACTCTTTTTGACTATTTGTTAATAATTGCTTATTTGTTTGCCCTATCTATGTCTTACTTGCTTAAATTGTGATATTAACTGTCATTTTACATTCATGGCATTTTTTGTCACCACGACATTAAATGTAGTACATTAAAAAATGAGTTTGCAATACCGCAACTGGTCTTTTTTGTACTTAACCCTTTTCGGAATGGCTGTCAATTTATTGGTTCGTCATGCGTCAAATTGTTGTCATAGTTCCAACTTAAGTTGTCCGCTTGGGTTCCCGATCATTCAAAAGTCACTCTTAGTCAACTAGCGTAGAGCGAGACCAAATCCCTCAATTTAGCGCATTTGAACTAAGATGACCCAACAACCAAGGCGTGTTGGGCACATTAGAGAGACCATCTTGAGTCCAAAATGGACCACGGCCTAAATGGACGTTCATACTTATTTGTTAAATTTGAAGGATGTATGCATCATTTGGCAAACTATTGTCTCTCAGGGTAGGGAGTCTGGAGATGACAAGAAGTTCAAGAAAAAATGACTTTTCACGAAAGCTTAGTTTAGGATTGTACCCTGCAGGGGACTGATTATTTATATCCCATTTTCCCTATTATATATCCCCATTCAGTTTATTCAAAAAGTTTGTATAAATTTGGGCTTTTGGGGAAATGAATGTTAAATGGTGTAATACATTCTTCAAATCACTAAGTTTACCCTTGGCACAAAAGGGTCACGTGTTTGTGTAGGACGCGCAACAACTACATGTATGTTATTTGACATAATTGAGTTTGTCTTCAATCAGAGCAGTGCTTATGTGTTTTAATTTATTCTCTGTGTGATATTTTGCATTATCTAGTATAAACACGAACTAACACTCTTACTTTTTGAGTTTTTCTTCTTTTTTGAGCGAGAGGTTGATTTATGTCAGAATTTGAAAGTCATTGTTCATCCGAAGTTGCAATGGACAAGAGCGCTCGTGAAATTCGAGTCTTCGTATTTCATAAGACATTAATATCAAGTCAAAAGGATAAATCAGATGAGTCTTTTCTTGTGAAGTCACACTCATTTATTTATTGTTATTTTGCATGATGGCCCTGCTTTCACACATTTCTCATATTTTTGTAGGAAAACCGTCCTCGACAACAGTCGGGGATGGTGATAACAATACATAGTTCTTGTGAATAATTGAGAGAACACACAGTTCAAAGAAAGATTCAAAAAAGAGTACAACAACAATTGGTTACTATAAAAATTGGAGGGCCACATTCAACAGACAGTACAAATATCGACTGTTAAGAGGATTCAAGAAATCGCTCCTTGTTTGTCTAAATCTTGAAATTGTTTTATACCATATCTAAACGAACTATGCGTACCTAATTCTCATCTTCGTGAGATACGTAGGTAGCCATTCTTGGGTTCGATATTTTTTCTTTTAAGTTTAAAAGAAAATTCAAAAGAAATGTTGTATGCATATTTTCAAAGCCATATATGCATGAACTACGCACACCTGATTCTCATCTCAGTGAGATACGTAGACAGACCTTCTTGGATTCGGTATTCATTCTTTAAAATAAATCAACAACACTGTATACATAATGTAAGATTCATGTCTTAAGCTTAGTTCAGACCAATGCAGTTAGGAGCATGTAAAAATATTTGATATGATGGAGAAGACTGATTTTGTGGTAAATCATAGACTCTTTTGATACCTCTCAATTGTACTTTTGTGATGCTTGAAAATTCTCTTGCAGACATTCAAGATAAGAATAAAACCAGCCTCATGGTTTCATGTGAACAGTGTGTGTGAGCTTTTAGATCAAAATTCAATTGCATCGCACTGTTGATTTAGCACTTGGCCTGAATGTTTTTCGAGGTGAAATCCTGAGTAATGTTTGGTTTGAGAAAGAATTGTAGGCCTTTTTTGACTCCATTGTGTCTTTCAAAGCCTACCAAATGACATTAATCCCTAGTTTTCCCCACTTTAAGCCTGAAGCTTGTTATTTGGACAACTAAATCTTAGTCATTACCCTTCTGAGTGCTTATATGCATTATCCCTCTCTTGACCCAACCTTCTTGAGCGCACCAAAGATGTGCAAATTATAAGAGAAGATCCAAGTTTGAAGTTGCCAAAGGCAAAAGGTATTGAGTCTCTCAAAGTCAAGGAAGAAAAAATGACTTCTAGAGAAAGAAAAAGAAAGAAAGAAAGAAAAAGAGTTCAAAGAAATAAAGAAAGAAAAAATACCCCTACAAGGTCAATGAACGAGAAGGAAATAACTCCAACAAAAGAGGAGAAAACTTCAAAAGAAAGGAAATAAAAAAAAAGCTCCAAGAAATAAGGACTCAAAAGAAGTCGAAACAAAAGAGAGGGGTGAAGAAAAGGGAAAACTCCAACAAATAAGGATTCGAAAAAAGTCATAATAAAAAGAGGGATAAAGAGGATTAGATGCCAAAGACGTATCAATCGTTAGACGCAAAAACTCACCGTGACGCTCAAGGAGAAATTAAGTCACTCTTATTCCAAATAAATATCTTACCCGTCCCTAAGCCTACATTACAAGACAATGACGAGTCCTACATGATCTCATTCCAAATGTTCTCACATTAGTGGAGATTTACATTAGAGCCAAGCATATGGTATCACAGTTGCATGCATTGAACATCCTTGTGAGTGTTAGTGCACTTTGAAAAATGTCCTATAATCAAAGATTTGGTATGTGTGAAATAGGACTTTTCCTTTTTGTGAGGGCACTTGAAACTTGAGGATTGGTAAAATTCAAAACCTTTGTTCGAAGCAAGATGAACAAATCTTGTTAATCCTTAAGTATGTTTGAGGTACCACTTGAAGCTGTAAGAATTACCTTGAATTCAATCTTAGTTAAAAAAAAAAGGGGGAGAGATTTACCTGCAACCTTAAATGTTGGTACCAATTGTAGTCTAGATTTGACTATCTTTTCATATTCTTTATTCTTCCAAAAAAAAGAGTCGGACAACCACCCACCTTTTAATATCTTGCAGAACATCTTTTATAGAGTCCTTTTAAAAAAAAATAAAAAATATTTTGCATTCTCTTATAAAATTGGTTTGTTCATTATAAAAAGTGACAATAGGCTAATCTCGTCAATGTGAGACGCCTATTTTACCTCATTGGGTTGTCCATTCAAAAAATGTGACATATATTTTGTCTTTAGGCTTTGAATATCTTAGGGAATATCATTTTCCTATTTCATCATGTTCTTATTGTACATTATTTTCTATTGATGATATTGTTTAAGATTTTTTGCAGTATTCATCATCTATAGGATTTGAACTACATTTTGACTTGATTCCTGGCTCAACAAGATATGTAGGCACCATGAAGGCTCGGTCATATACCCAAAGTGATTTTCTTTCTCCTTGTAACAAAACTGGGACAGAATTTTTGAGAATATCTCAAAAATTCACAATAAAGATGCTATCTCTGGCAAGTCAAGATTAGAGATCATTTTGAGATTTGCCAAGAGTTCTAACTGGAAAGAATTTTTGAGGAAGGCCTCAAAAATTCCAACAAGTACTGTGAGAAGTTCAATAGTCAACTTCAAATGATCTCCAACATCGTTTGAAGTTTAAAGTCGACTTCAAAATCTCCAACATTGTCATAACGTAACAAAATAAATTCAGGATGCGAGCCACCGGCGCCTTGTACAATCCCCTAGTAAGACATGAGTCACAATAAACACAAAATAGTCAAGAGTAAAAGGATGGTTTCTCACATTTGTCAAAGTGATCTGACATTTTGTACATATTCTCTTTTAAAGAATCTTTTCTCAAGGTTTCTTAACTAAGTCGCTAGCTAAGGAGACATTGTATCTACTAATCATTCCTTTTCAAGTATAGGAACATGTGAAAGCATTGAGAGGATTACACTTTCAAGACAATCATCGAGCCATCCACCTCATTACAGTGGACAGTCATCAAGTCATCCACATCGTTACATTAGACAATCATCGAGTCATTCATCATTTAAATATTTTCATCTCCTAAGAAGACCATTACATTTTCATTCGCCGAGAAGGCCATTTCATTTAAGTCACATCTATTCGGAGGTGAAGGATGTGCACTCTATCTATTCCGCATTCAAGTCGGAGAAGACTGCGTCGAAAGATATTGTTAAGTTGTATCTATTCGGAGGTGAAGGTTGTGCACCCTATCTATTCCGCGTTCAAGTCGGAGGAGACTGCATCGAAAGATATTGTTAAGTCGCATCTATTCAGAGGTGAAGGATGTGCACCCTATCTATTCCAGGTTCAAGTCGGGGGAGATTGCGTCGAAAGATATTATTAAGTCCCATCTATTCAAAGGTGAAGGATGTGCACCCTATCTGTTCCACGTTTGAGTAGGAGGAGACTGCGTTGAAAGATATTATTAAGTTGCATCTATTCAGAGGTGAAGGATATTCACCCAATCTATTATGTGTTCATGTCGGAGGAAACTTGCGTCGAAAGACATTTTTAAGTCGCATCTATTTGGAGGTGAAGGATGTGCACCCTATATATTCCGCGTTCAAGTTAGAGGAAATTTGGGTTGAAAGATATTTTTAAGTTGCATTTATTCAGAGGAGAAGGATGTACATCCTATCTATTCCGCATTCAAGTCGGAGGAGACTTGCGTCGAAAGATATTATTAAGTCACATCTATTCGAAGGTGAAGAATGTGCACCCTATCTATTCCGCGTTCAAGTCGAAAGAGACTTGTGTCGAAAGATATTATTAAGTCGCATATATTCGGAGGTGAATGATGTACACCCTATCTATTCTGCGTTCAAGTCAGAGAAAATTGGCATCGAAAGATATTGTTAAGTCACATCTATTTGGAGGTGAAGGATGTACACCCTATCTATTCTACATTGAAGTGGGAGGAAACTTGCGTTGAAAGATATTATTAAGTCGCATTTATTCAGAGGTGAAGGATGTACACATATCTATTCCACGTTGAAGTCAGAGGAGGCTGGCGTTGAAAGATATTTTTAAGTCGCATTTATTCGTAGGTGAAATATGTGCAACCTATTTATTCCACGTTGAAGTCAGATGGGGCTGGTGTTGAAGGATATTCATATTACATTACCAAAAGTGGTAGTGTTTACATAAATCCGATCGATGGATTCTCATATATCCTACCGATGGATCATTTTCATTCATCCTACCGAAGGACATACATTCATATCCTACCAATAGATAAATATCATCCTACCAATGGATCAACATCATCCTATTGACGGATCTTCATCATCATCATCCTATCAATGAAGCATCGTCATCAACAATACATTGCATTATCGAAAAGTCATATGAATTTATCATTTACGACATCAAAATCGACGGAGGCTGACATCAAAATATTTACAAAAAAGAACATGTGCTGATTACAGTAAAACATGTCACTACTATATTTAAGATGCATTCAAGAGTTCCTAAAGGAAAGGGAGGTGGTGGTAGTACACACTCTCCGAGAAGGCAACAACTTGGCTGATTGTTTAGCTAAATTTGTTTATGATTTTACAGGTACAAAAATGCAATTTCTTACTAATGAAGAGATGCCATTACAAGCGAGAACAATTTATCAAGCAGGCAAGCAGGGACAACCGCATCTCAGAATAAAAAAAATGCCAAAATAGCAATCATGGATCACATTAAAGACAGAAGAAGGTCAACAAGACTGAAAAATAAAAGCAATCACTCTCTGTAGAGTTTAATATGCTTTCACTCATATTTATATAGATCGAGATTGGAAAATACTTATAAATCCTTAGCTAAGATGCAGTGGTATCAGTTCTCTTGAGCTCAATCTGCATGAGTTTAGGATGAAATGGGTTATTTTTTCAATCAAGATCGATTCAGGTGAGTTACAAGGGGAGTAGGACCTTACCTTGGTAGATGACGATGGCAACAATGTTGAACTGAAGAAGTCTTCACCGAGTCAGATTCAAGGTGCTCGTGAGACTTTTGAACACCCAAATGGATACCACTCAAGCTTAACACGGTTCTGCCATGTTGATTTGAAGAGACAAGGGCTTCAGGCGACTTTATTGACGACCTTCAGCGAGCTGATAGGAGCACTGATTACTTTCGACAAGTCTTTTCATTTCTGTTTTGACTGGGTGTATCAGCTAGTTGCTGATGACTTTTGTTTTGGGCTTGGGTCAAATTTGGACCCAAGCCATTTATGTTTGCTCATTTTCTTAATCAATAAATGGGCCTTGCCTAGCTTTAGAAAAAAATTACAATTTCTACTAACAAGTTTATTTCAGTCTTTGCTGAGAGCATCCAAGAGGATGAATTCTCAAATCAAACCACAGGTGCGGACGACATCAAAATGGATGCACCACAACGTGAAACTTTTTCTTAGCAGCGAATTGGGACATAGTCAGAAGAGGAGTATCAAATTCTTAGTACGCGATCTGAGAAGCGACTTCCACCATAATCAAACCACACCCCTATCAGAAGGCATGTGGATTTTCCTTGGAGTTTGCCAATTTTAGTTTCGCATCTGGTGAAATTTTCAGACTTTTACCAGAAGCAACTTTCTATTCTAAGTGACAGTGCACCAAGAGCTTTGAAAATTATATTTGTGTGAATTCTTAATTATGGGTGTTGATGAGTCCACAATTTGGACTCATTTAGGGCTATATTTTGATAGAATTAGTGTCCTCAAATGCATATTTTGTCTCAATAACTCATGTAAACCCTTAAGTTTCAGGTATTTGGATTGAGAGACAAAGCATGGAAGCTATCAAGAAAAAAGGAACAAAGAGGCTGAAAGAACGGAGAAAGGACGCCTTGAGGATCGCCTAATCCATTAGGCGAGTTGCCGAAAGGTCCTCAATCTCACCGAATGTTCCAGTGTAATAAGCCCTAAAGGAGAAAGTCATGTTTGCGATGAAAAGGAGCAGTCGGTGAGTCGCTGAGTAGTTCCGCGAAGCAACACTCTATCGCCCAATGCCTCAAAACACGAGAATGCTCAAGGAAAAATAAGGAAGGCCTTGAACCAGACCATAGGGAGGCTCACCGAGTGTGTCGGTGATCCCGACTAACTGCGCTGAATGGTCCTGTGCAGCATAAATTTTCAAACACTATAAATACTTGTTTAAATTTCTAGCTTAGTATCACTTCTATTATTTGAACTTTTTACAGTTTTTGAGAGAGTTTAAGTTTTGGAGACTTTGTTGTAAGACCTTGAAGATTCAAAAGGTTTCAACTCTAAGAAATTGGACGTGGGTCTCGAAGATTCTTCACTCTTGACGTGTTTTAAGACTTAATTCTTCATACCTAGTTGATGGAAATTGATATTGGTATAATTTTTTATATCTTTTACATGTGTAGCTAAAACCCTAATTCTTGGGGTGTGATTTTATGAATATGGGTTAAATTAACTGTTGGGTCTTGCTTGTTGATGGTTTATTTGTTGTTTAAATGTGATTTCGTTCAATAGTTATGCATGAACTTAATTAAATTGTAGTTGCAAATACAATTTCATCTTAGTGTTTTTGGCTTGCTCGAGAGAGAGGTAGTAAAACTAAGACTACTAAATTGCTGGCCGATGGTATTGGGTCGACATGGGTTCAACTCGAGAGAGTGAATCCTAGTTCTTCTCCCACACATTTAGCTCGAGAGAGTGAATGGGCTAAGGTGGAGGTTGTGCTTAATGCGGCAGTGTTTAAGAGAAATCGATTTGATTTGGGGTAAGTTGTTCGAGAGAAAGCTTACCCCCACTAAAGTCTAGCCTAGTCATAAATACCCAACAATTTACTATCAAAAGCATGTACTCGATAGTCTAGTTTAATCGGTATTCCTATCACATCCCAAGAATCCCGTCTCCATATCTTGTTTCCTTATATTTTTGTCAATTTTGTTGATTAGCTAATACAAATCCCCCATTGATAATTGACGCTTGCATCACCCCTTAGATTTAGTATGTTTGTATTTGATAATATTTATAGCTATGACTGATTAGAACTAAATTTTATTTTTCTATTAATTCTCGAAACCACTCCCTGTGGGAACGATCCCAACCCTTGGTTGTGTTATTTCACTACACACGATTGTTGGCACTTGAACAAAAGTACTGTCCTGATACGTGAAGTCAAAATGGCGTCGCTGTCGGGGAGTGGTGTTATTTGTGAATTTGTAGTTTTACTTACTTCATTTTAAGTTTTGTACTTTGCTTGTTTGAGCTTTGAAATAGATGAGGTGAGTATGTCAAGCAGTACTCGTGAGCAAATGGAGTTTCCTCCATTAGAAGTAATGATGTTCAGGGATCGTATTCTAACCTTCAAACAATTGGAGGGTGAACGGATTAATGAGGCATGGGCAAGGTTTAAATCGTTTCTGATTCGATGCCCCACTCATGAAATTCCCGATATAGTCCTCCTGGACTGCTTCTACAGAAGTCTTGGTCCCGGAAACAAAGCATTAGCTGACCAACTCATTCCGGGTGGTATTACATAGCAGCCCTAAGCGATAGCAACCCACCTGCTTGATCACATGGCTGAAGCAAACCAAGAAGTAGAGAAAGACTTCATGATGGACGCACTGATGACTCAGATGGATGAGTTGGCCAAAAAGATAGTGGGGATTGAAGTCCAATGCAAAAGGAATGATAGATACGTTCTCCCTTATGAGTGAAGAAAACCCAAGGACAATGAGGGTAAACGTGTCGAGGGAATGCTCTCAATCATTCTCAACAAGGTAAGTGAGCATGATAGGGTGCTGGAAGAGGTGAAGGAGAACATCAAAGTGATGAAACAGATGATTGGTTCTCATTCCAGATCCATTCAGCTGCTCGAGAACCTTATGGGTCATATGATGCCTCATCTCCATCCAACTCTTGGCTAACCCCAATAGTGAAGTTTAGGTGTTAAACTGTGTCGTGCCACGACATTAACTAAGACGTTTTTTGGGAGGCAACCCAAAACCCTTAAATGCTTTAATTTTGCTTTAGAAATATTTGATTTTGCAAGTTAAAGTGTGGACAATGATTGAAAAGTGTAGGTTGGCGATATTAAGTCTAGTCGATGAATCACCGAAGAGGTGAGCGACGCCGATCTAGAGCGCCGATAGACTTAAGAAACTCTCACATCAGAGTCTGTAACAATCGGCGAGAACAAGAAATTAGTGGTGGGTCGGTGATCCTGATGTAAACCGTCATTCGGACCCTCACTTTGACTGAAGGTCCTGTAAAACTCGGCGATGTAAGTACCCACTCGATGGGTCGCTGAGTGGATCGGCGGTTGTGACTAACATCGCTGAATGGACGTGAACTGGATGGTTATTAATAGCCAAAGGTTTTAAAGTTTCAAACTCTTCACCTCTCATCGATTTCAAACTTCACAAATTCACACCTAATAAGTATTATCAATAATTTTGCATTCCAAGTATTTTTGTCGTTGGTTTGTGCTTGAAGTTGGATTACATCGCCGCTTAGCTCTTCAAATATCATTTTAATCGACAAATAAGGTTGGCCTTCTGAACCTCGAACTTATTTTTATTTGTCGTATGCAAATAAACGGATCGTATTGTCGTGTGCTGGGCCTTTCTGATAAGATCTGATTGTTCAAATGCCTATTTTAATTTGAAATCCCGTATGCTTGTATGTTGAAGTGATTTAAATTTTATGTGGGTGTGCGTGCATGTTATCTAGCTTTGCAGAACCTGGAGAAATCTGAGTATCCCGGGATGATAGGTGATATGGGTCTTAACTTAATTTAACTTGTGCATGCTCTGATTTTGTTTTCGGGGGTTGCGGGGTTGAATTCTAGAAGTTAGGTTTAAAATAGGCACGTTGGGTGGTTTGGCGAGCTAGGTAGAGCTCGCCGAACTGCTCGGTGGTTCCCCTAATGTTCCCATCTCGCCTTTAAATTCATGTTATATATGTCGTTAGTTTATGTAAATTTTGGCGAGAAGACTGAGGTCGCCAAAAGCACTCGGTGACTCGCCAAAAGTATTCTTGATCGCCATTTGTCTACACTCCTGAACCCTTGTTGTATTGTAACTTTTGGCAGACAAACCTTGCTCGCTGAAAGTAGTCGTTGATTCGCCAAAAGGTCTTTCCCATCGCCTATTTGTAACAATATTTAAGCCAATCCGGTCGGCAAGCCAGACCTAGCTCGCCAAAGCGATTTGGCGACTCACCAATTTATTCGGCGAGTCTTCCTGCAGCTGTGTTTACATGAATTTGATTTAATCTGTCCAACTTTTCCCACTATGATTGCAGACATGGCTAGGTCTAAAGTTGTTGGGAGAAACATGCCACACCAAAGGAAAGCAAAGGGGATTACACTGAATGAGAATGCAGCTGCATCCAGTGACAAAGCCGCAAAACTGCCCACAACTGGTGAGAAAGACAAAGGTAAAGGCAAGGCATCTGAGTTATCGAAGCAAGCTCAAACAGTGATGGCATTTATGCTACTTATCTCACCCCATCTGAAGGTGAGGAGGAGCATCAGAAACATCAAACTATAGAGTCTGAGGATGATGAGCTTGTCGTAGCACAGAGGGCGGAATTAAGATCTAAAAAAAGGAATGATCCATCTAGGATCAGGAACCCTCAGCCCGCCAATCCTACTCCTTCGGTCCCAGAACAAGCAATGATGATAGCACCCCCCTGTACAGGGCCCCCCTCCAAAGTCGATGAATAAATTCAAGACGGAAGGGCTAAGAACAATTATTTAGGAGAAGCGCATGTCCATAGATGGAGTTATTGATCGGTACCCTGAGATTATGCGCTATCTGAAGGCACATAAATTTCAGATCTTCACCTAAACCCGTGACCCATACATTCCAAATTGGGTCCGTGAGTTCTACAGTTCTTAGAGTGCTTCGATACCACAGAAAAAAAGGCTGGCAGCTGATTTCAAACCAGTTGACCATGTGGTAATTAGAGGGAGGAGGGTGAAGTGCGATGATGACGCAGTCAACACAGTCTTGGGCATGTCCACGAAGATCAATGATTACTGCCAGCACTTGATCAGAACAGAGAAGCTGGATGAGATGAAAAAGTGGTTAGCCCTACTAATTTCAGATGATACTCCGAAATGGTTGGCAGAAGGGGCTCCGATTGAAAAGAAAGATTTTAACATAGCAGCAAGATTCTGGTTCGATTTTATCAGCAGCACAATTATGCCATCCCAGAATGAGTCGATCCTTCATCTTGCTAAGGCATCTTGTTTGGATTGCATCATAAAGGAAACTAGAATAAATTTGGGGATGATCATTGCTTCATAGATTCTTATACGTGCAAAGCAGCGCCAGACCTCACTTCTCTTCCCGGTATTGATCACCGAGCTGTGCAGACGTGCTCGGGTACCTCTAGATGCAAAGATGGATGTGGAGATAACTCTTACATCCTCCAATGTTATTCGGAGGATCGAAGATGAGTACCTTAAGGATTAGGTAGAAAAGAAGAAAGCAACCATGGTGGACTCAGTAAACACATAATCATCACCTGCAAGGGCATCTTTGCCTACTCTGGCCCCTAGGACTTCAAGTATATCTATTGCCACTGCTACTCCTGCTGATATTCCAGGCTTTTCTGTTTTTGCACTGCCTCCTAGACCTACTGTTGTTGTTGCTGTTTCCCAGCCTCCACTCACCCAGGCTTCCCTCCTCCAGATGGGGCAACTTGCTCAATCTACCGATCGTTGGGCTGCTAGTCTAGAGGCCTCTGTTCCGGGCATGATTCATATTACCCTTGTTGATGTTGTGACACTACTGAGCACTACCATTGATGCCTTAACGGCCAGGATAGCGGTGTGTTTGTGCAACCAAGGGGCCAAAGAGGAGGTGACGGCTTTAAAAACCGCCATTGCTGAGCTAAGGAAAGATGTGGACTACCTAAAGTCCACCGATATGTCCATGGTGTTTGGAACAGTGGAGATTCTAGATCTGCCCGAGATGTCTCCAACTACCGTAGGGTATGAGGATAGAATGGGGCAAACAACCAAACCTGAGCCAGAGGCAGAGATAGATGAGGAGATGCTTGATGATACTGAGGGAGCTACAGATGAGGACCTTACTGAGATGGAGAAGGCCATGGTAGATGCAGTTGTTCAAGCTTCCTTGGTAGATACACCGCTAGCCAACTTCAATGGAGTTGGTCCTGCTGAGATGACTCTGAGTGCTGAGGCCCAAGACTAGACAGATACACCAGGAACTGAAGCCCCGATAGATGGAGTGACTGCATAGACAGGATCCCCTATTGACCTCCCTCTCTGTCTTTATTTATTTTAAATTCTGGATATTATATTATCTGCATTTGAGGACAAATGTTTTTTTTATTTGTGGTGGGGTGAGGCCCACCTTTCTGTGCCGATTATAACTCTTGTTTTGTTTATCTATTTGGGCGTTGAGCTAATTGTGTTTATACTGCTTCTTGTGGATGTTTGAGCTTGTGGCTCTTTTTTCCTTAAATTGTAAATGATTTTGACCCTTCTGAAAAATTTCAAATTTTTGCCACCTCTTGTACGTGTGGAATATGGTTGTTCTTTAATAAATTTGAGTCTCGATTTTGATGAATATCGATGACTCAAATACTGCTCATAATCGAACGAACATGAATGTGTGGATAAGATGAGACCAAGTGAATTTACATAGTCAATATATGAACTCTTTGCATCTCGTTGTGACTAGCCAAGTATCAAATTGATTCTCTTGTGATGAACATTGCACACTAGCGAAAGTGTGGAGTCTTGTTTGACTTTGGTGTCGATGCCTTGTGTGATGAGCTTACTCTGAACCATGCATAATAACACGTAGAATTTGCCCCGTTGGTCCGGTCGACTAAGTAAGGTTATCTCTTGATATGATCTTAGGCAACTTCTAAAAGTGTGAGCCAATTTGACAGATACCTCTTTTGTGGCCTACCTTGTGAGTGTGTGAACTTCTTTTGAACATCCCTTGAGCCTTACCTTTCTTTGGAAGAAACTTGATGAATACATGACCTTTCTTAAAATCCATTACCCATAATCCTGGTGATTTGTGGTTGATTGAATAGCCAACTTAGGCCAAAAGCCTAAGTTGGGGGTGTGGTAGAAAGAGAAGGCAAGTCAAGAAGTGCAAGAAACATCTCCCTTAACCCATGGTTTTAAGAAGAATGAAACCCTTCCATACAAAAAAAAAAGAAAGAAAAAGAAAAAGAATGAAAAAATTATTGAATAAAGTACAAAAGAAATGGGGTTCCCGAACAATCCATGGAAAGTGAATAATGGGATGACTTCTGAGCACTAAAGAAAATGATGAAAGAAGAGGAAAGAAAGTGTTGTAAGCACCACATTTCATGAGGATGAAAGTCACTGAGCCTAAATGACCATACCTTTGCACTCAGCCCCATTACAAGCCTTAAAAAGACCTTTCTTGAGTGAGCTGAAACAATTGTTGATTGGAAAATACGGGCAAACCTAAAGGTGAAAACATGCATTGTGTTCTTCTTTGTGAGAGTGAGTGTTGCAATTGATTCCTGAACTATAAATGATTAAACCATTGTGCGTGAATATGGAATCATTCTTTGTGTTAGGGCATTTGAATACCTTTGTTGAGCTTGAACTTGCATTTGAAGCAAGTATAGTGAGCTTGAGAATCTTTGATAATGGTGTGTCACAACTTGAGTTTTGAGTACACAATTAATTCTTGCATGAGTAAGTTGAGTCTTGTGTGTACATTCATGATTGAGTCTTGTGTAGCACTGTTTGAGACATCCTTTTAGAACTGCCGAACTTGAGTTTTACTTGAGGACAAGCAAAAGTTTAAGTTGGGGGTGTTGATGAGTCCACAATTTGGACTCATTTAGGGATATATTTTGATAGAATTAGTGTCCTAAAATGCATATTTTGTCTCAATAACTGATGTAAGCCCTTAAGTTTCAGGTATTTGGATTGAGAGACAAAGCATGGACGCTATCAAGCAAAAAGGAACAAAGCGGCTGAAAGAACGGAAATAGGACGCCCTGAGGATCGCCTAATCCATTAGGTGAGTCGCCGAAAGGTCCTCAATCCCGCCGAATGTTCCAGTGTGCTGAGACCTGAAGGAGAAGGTCAAGTCTGCGATGAAAAAGAGCAGTCGGCGCATCACCGAGCAGTTCCGCGAAGCAACACTCTATCTTCCAATGCCTCAAAACGCGAGAATGCTCAAGGCAAAAGCAGGAAGACGATGAACCAGAGCAAATGGAGGATCACCGAGTGTGTCGGTGATCCCGAATAACTGCACTGAATGGTCCTCCACAACATAAATTTTCATACACTATAAATACTTGTTTAAATTTCTAGGTTAGTATCACTTCTATTATATGAACTTTTTACAGTTTTTGAGAGAGTTTAAGTTTTAGAGGGTTTTGGAGACTTTGTTCTAAGACCTTGAAAATTCAAAGGGTTTCAACTCCAAGAAATTGGACGTGGGGCTCAAAGATTCTTCACTCTTGATGTGTTTTAAGACTTAATTCTTCATACCCAGTTGATGGAAAATGATATTGGTATAATTCTTTATTTTGTGAATATGGGTTAAATTAACTGTTGAGTCTTGCTTGTTGATGGTTTATTTGTTGTTTAAATGTGATTTCCTTCGATAGTTATGTATGAACTTAATGGAATTGTAGTTGCAAATACGATTTCTTCTTAGTGTTTTTGGCTTGCTCGAGAGAGAGGTCGTAAAACTAAGACTACTAAATTGATGGTCAGTGGTATTGGGTCGACATGGGTTCAGCTCGAGAGAGTGAATGGGCTAAGGCGGATGTTGTGCTTAATGCGGCAAGTCGGTGTTCGAGAGAAACTGATTTGATTCGGGGTAAGTTGTTCGAGAGAAAGCTTACCCCCACTAAAGTCTAGCCTAGTCACAAATACCCAACAATTTACTATCAAAAGCATGTACTCGATAGTCTAGTTTAATCTATATTCCTATCACATCCCAAGATTCCCATCTCTATATCTCGTTTCCTTATATTTTTATCGTTTTTGTTGATTAGCTAATACAAACCCCCCCATTGATAATTGACGCTTGCATCACCCCTTAGATTTAGTATGTTTGTATTCGATAATGTTTATAGCTATAACTGATTAGAACTAAATTTTATTTTTCTATTAATTCTCGAAACCACTCCCTGTGGGAACGATCCCAACCCTTGGTTGGGTTATATCACTACACGCGATCGTTGGCACTTGAACCGAAGTAGTGTCCTAATACGTGATGTCAGGTGTGAAGTGCACCACATTCTTGGCTAAGAAGTTGCAAGCCTCTTTTTAAAACTCGATTCATTTGTCACTCCTCTAGAACCGAAGGTTATCTTGCATAATAGGTTTCCTTTTCAACCGATCAAGTCGAACTACAAACAGCCTCATTCCTAAGGTTTAAGAATATGTAGCCGGGCTCAATGTTGAAAACACGGCTGTATTCTGACATTCACTATTAAATCTTATTCCCAAGCAATCTGGTCTCTTCATAATTCGATATCGAGATAGCTTTTGAATCCTTTCATAATCGTGCGTCAAATTACGTATCAAACTACAAGTGGCCTGAATTCTCATATAGCCTGAGATATGTAGAAAACCTGATACCGGAGTTCGACCATAATTTCTAAAGTTCGTACCAAAATTCCTTTTCTAAAGAATGAAGAAGGGGTCGGTCAAAATTAAATTCGTCAATTTCATTTGCCTCGAATTTCTTTCATCAATCCAAGTCAAACGAGGGACAACTGTTGACACCCAATTTTTCTCCTCCACAATATAAATTAATCATCGAGCTTCTTAAATTCCCAACGATTTGAAATAATTGAGTTTATAAAATTCAAAATATTTTCCAAGTCATTTTTATGTAATTTTTGCCAATTTTATAATTTTTTAAATAATAAATATGTTTTTATAGTTCCGTATATAATTAGTATATTTTATAAATATTTGAAACTCATCACAAAGGATTTTACATTTTAGTTAAATATTTTATTAATTTACTTTATTTTAAGTTATAGTTATAATTTCAAGCTAATTAGTTTGTAATTAATTAATTATTTTATAATCAAATTAATTATTTTATTTTGTTAAGATTAAGAAGTTCTGTAATTAATTTATGAAAAATCTTCTTGTTTAAATGTCGACCAAATTCATTGGCTAAATTTGATATGGCAATAATTGAAATTCATTTGCCTATTATTTAATTGCATTTTTAGCCAATTGTTTACCCCATCTTTTAAGAACAATTTTGAGCCATTTCTAAATTCAACACAACTCCATCAGCGGGCAACTTTGAGCCCAATTCCCTTAAACCTTTATCAGCCCACCAAAGACAAAATCCAATACCAAAAGAAACCCAATTCATTCAACACCCATTTTCAACAACAACAATACCTTAAACTAGTAGTTTTCTTCTTCTTCTTCTTCCAGCGTAGAACAAACCTAGAAACTCGAAATCAGGAGCAGTACAAAATGACCCCACTGCCTTGTCTTCTCCTGCAGTCGTTGCACCAAACGATGCCAGTAATACCCACGCCTGCAACAACAATCACTTGGCCATCTCCTTTTCAGAGATTTCCCATTCTCTTTCAATGTTTCCTCGAAAAGGGGGACATGAATTCAAAAATCAAAGGCTTAGTGATTTCCAGCTTTGGAAACCATCAGATTTCATTAGTAGTAGTGGAAATCAGTACAAATCTAATCGTCCCAATTGCTACCCAGAGAAAGGCAACACTTACCCCTCCACAACACCCTCTGTTCGATTTTTGGATGCCGAAAAACCTCTGTTCTATGGTTGGTTCATCGTTAGTGATGTTTTAATATGATGTGTCGTTTTCAATCGGTTTCAGTGATTTGGTCTTAAAGTTAAATTAATTTTGTGTTATGTATCTATCATTGTGGCTCCTATGCTCTATTGTTGGAATTCGTCGTCCTTATTTTCACCTTGTTTAGATGTTGTCGAATCTGCAATTTCTTATTTTAGTTGCCTTTAACCATCATTGTTCTGCATTTGGTTCGTTGTTGTTAGTGTTGTCATTCATATAGGTCTAAGTTTGCAGAGACAATTAAATGAAAGGTGTCAATTAAGTCTTGCTTTGGTTTTTTGTGACACTTTGACCAAGAAAGGGTCAAATTCATTTTAAAATGTAATTAAGTAAATCTGGGACCAAATTAACATTTTCAAAACTTTTTAATCTTTTATAAAATACAAAAAAACACTTCATTTTTAAACTTTTATAATTCTATCCAAACCATTTTTAAAAAAAAAGTAAGAGAAAATAGAATTTTCTATTCTTTTCCCAACGTTCTCTCTTCTCTTCTTCTTCTTCCTTAGAAAATCTAAAAATCCGACTATCAAAACAAATATTTTTCCCCATTATCTTATCTTCCTCCTCATCTCCGATCGTGACTCTTTCCTCTTTCTGAACTGAAGATTGTGTTCGAGTTAAAATGGGTAAGTCATTTTCTTGAAAGATTTTACTATTTTCGAACAATACTAAGTTTTTTTCTTGGATTAATGAACAATAAATTGTTCTATAGATGTGAAAATTGAATAATGGTGTAAAGGTAGCTATTATTTATTGTTTTTGAAAGAAAATCAACAAACCCAAAAAAGCCCTAATTTTGAGAAAATGTATATGTATTGTTAACATTCAGTGAAAATTCATTTTTTGTTGATTTTGTTGTTCTTTTTGTGACCATTTTGTTCATATGATTTTAGAAATATAGTCTTGTTTAGTTGTCCAACATATATTTCATTTGTTGAAAGATATGTCGTTTGTTGCTACATTTTAGTGATATATTGGTATATATTCCAACAGAGTTGTCATATGTTGGAACATATCACCTATGTGTTAGGGCAACAAAATGGTCATTTGTAGTAACAGAAGATTAATCTGTGGCACATGAAGATTCATCTGTGGCCATTGAAGATTCATTCGTGGCAACAGAAGGAACATATGTGGCAACAAAATATCCATTTGTGTCAACATAAGTATAAATTGCTACCCATTATTATTTTATAATCAATTGTAAACTTTCAACCTTTTTTTTATTTACCTTGTAGATGAAATGATACTAGAAGCTTCATCCATGACAACAGCTCAATCTTTTATTGGTGTTGCTTCCTTTTCTAACATCAAATGCTCTTTTTGTCTATGCCAAGAATGTGAGCAGCGACATAATTATTTTATTAGTCGTGTTAAAGAACTTATTGATATTTTTAAGGAAATGACTTATAATATTTATGTACATACATCCAAGAGATTTCATAGCCTTTGAAGTGTATGAGGTTGAAAAAATCTATTTCCCAATCACTATCTATAATTAGTTAAAGAAAAATATCAATGAGTATTGCTCCAGTATCACACTCAAACCGAAAAGGAAAGGAGAAGGAGAAGGAGAAGGAGAAGGAGGAGGAGGAGAAGGAGAAGGAATAGGAGAATGAGGAGGAGGAGAAAGAGAAGGAGAAGGAGGAGGAGGAGAAGGAGAAGGAAGAGGAGAAGGAGGAGGAGGAGAAGGAGAAGGAGCAAGAGAAGAAGAAGGAGAAGGAGAAAGTGAAAAAGAAAGCGAAAGAGAAAGAGAAAAAGAAAAAAAGAAGAAGAAAGTCGAAGTCGTCAGTTGTGATGTGAAGCAACAATATCCATTTAAAGGTTTTAACATTGACGGCGAAGGTCCAACTGAACTAATGTCATCCTTCTCGCAATGGATAAACGAGGGTCTTTACAACATCATGCAAAAAAGTAAAATCGTTCAACTATTATTAGTATTTCTTCTTGTTTTCCACTAAATATTTATTTATAATAATTACACAATTGCAGAATAGACAAGGACGATCACTACTTAGCCAATTGCTCGGATCTTAAGTTCAAACAACTTGATTTTGTATTTCCATTTCCAAAGAAGAAGGATTGGTTCTACGGAATGTCTCAACCCAGTAAGTGTTGAACTGATGAGGTAAATCCATTCCCACTTTTATCTTTTGATTAAGACATGAATACATACAAATAAATTGATACATAAATACACTTGTTGATGCATCTGTGCAGTATGTGGATGTCATTTTATACTATTTGCGGAAGAAGTCGAAGCAACAAAGTCATTCTAAATATCGATATACCACTACTAATTGTTTTTTTCAAAACATACATTGACAATGCCAGTGTTGTTCCTGAATATGAGAATAAAATCGTTGGCACTATCAAAGGGTTTGGTATACCTGTTAGACTGCCTTGGTACCTCACATATGATGTTTATGTCCCTGCAAATTGTAATGGGGAATTTCATTAGGTCTTGGCAGTCGTTGTATTGAAGGAACGACGCATAAAGGTGTATGATTCAATGTCCTCATCTAGGATTAACAGAAACTTATGCGCCGAGATTCAAAAGTTGTCTATAATGTTGCCAAAGTACCTTGAATCCAGCGGATTCTATGAGCAAAAACACCGAACCAACTGGTCAATTCTTGAATCTTACCAGGGCAAGAAAAAATCTCACCCATTCGAAGTCATACATGTTATTGGTATTGCCCAACAAGCAAGCAATAGTCTGTAAGTAGTATCACATTATTTTTTTAGTCTTACCACTATCGAATTGTGATGTTAATATTAGGTTTATTATATTTTCTAATTGATGATATACCATGCAGTGATTGTGGAGTTTTTGTAGCTGCATACGCTGAGTTTTTGAGTGATGGACTACAAATACCATCTGATGGAATTATTTATGTATCCCTTCGCTTGAGATATGATTCACTCCAATGGAATTATGGGATTTTAAATGCTTGGAGTGGCTATGTTAGTAACAATGAAGACCCACAGAGGCCTAGACCTAAAAAAGCAAAGTTCAATGAAAATGATGTGGTTACCACCATTGATTAGATTGATGGTTATGTATACCATTGTGAATTACCTTTTTGTTGATAAGTTGTATAAAACAATTGGTGAAGTGTTCATTTTTGTTGATTATATTAATATTAATGATTATTTTTTAAATTTTTTTTTGTTGGAACAGATGTAAATTATGATGGAAAGGAAGAAATATGGTGTTTGTGGCAACATATATAACCTATGTTGTAAAAAATACCACAAAATTATCTACATGTTCCCCAACAGAAAGGATACATGTGGCAACATGTGTCACAGAAAGAAGATATGTGGTAACATATGTCACAAAAAGGAGATAAGTGGCAACATTATATTGTCATCAATTGTTCATTTTTGTTGATAATATTAATATTAATATTATTTTTATTTTGTTGGAACAAATGTCAATTATGATGGAAATGAAGAGATATGGTGTCTGTGGCAACATATATAACCTCTGTTGTAAAAAACACCATAAAATTATCTGCATGTTCCCCAACAGAAAGGGTATATGTGGCAACATATGTCACACTTTGAATTGTCAAAATTCAAAAAAAGAAAATTGAAAAGGTTTAAAACAATCGTCTCTTCATTTTCCCTCTCTCCTGTCCTCTATAAAAGGTCATTTCATATTCCAAATTTAATTTATTTTTACTAATTTCCGTTTTCTTTTCTCTTATTTCCTTCCTTTCTCTCGTTTCATTATTCCTTCACAGATCAAGGTTGTTGTTGAGATATTTTCTACAACATCAGTGGTAATTTATTGCGATCCTCTTCTACAACAAGGCATCGTTTCCCTCATCATTTCTAGTTTATCGTTGATATCTTCTCAGGTAAAATTTAATTAGGGTTTTGAGAAATACTCACTGGTATTAAATCATGACATTTTTAGTGGTTTTATCACTTATTTGTTTGTAGGATGGTTGGATAGTTATTCCTTTTGAAATATTATCTGATTTCAAAAAGCTAATTTGTAGTTCGTTGGTTAGGGTTTAGGGAGGATTTTGTGGTTTGTTGGTTGGTTCATGTGTGGTATTGAATCGTATTTGTTGTTTGTGTTGTTGTGTTTGGTTGTTGTTATTTTTGTTATGAAATATTTGATTTTTGTGATTGCAGATACAAATATAATGGCTCATGTCAAAAGAAAAATTGTATTAACAAAAGAAACAATTGACACAAAGATCCAGAAGAGGCGTAGGACTAGAACTTGTAGGAAGAAGAATGAAAATTCGACTACCACTCTTTTAGAAGAACTTGCATCTGAAGCAGTTTCTTCTTCTCAAGTAGAAGCAGAATTTTCTCAAAAAGAATATGAAGAAAGAGAAAAAGAAAAAAATGAAATAGATGATGATGGAGAAAGAGCAGAAGAAGTTGAGGAAGAAGAGGGAAATAAAAAAGAAGTTGAGGAAGATAAAGGTAAACAAAAAGAAGTTGAGGAAGAAGAAGGAAAAAATAAAGAAGTGGTTGAGGAGGATGAAGAAAAAATAAATGAAGTTGATGAAGACAAAGGAAAACAAAAAGAAGTTGAGGAAGAAGAACAAGAAAAAAAATGAAGTTGAGGATGTTGGGATCAAAACTATCAATGCACACACTTTTCCTGTGCATTTGCAGCCTAATGCTACTGGTGATAGCATTATGAGGTCAGCTATGGGAAAACCTTTCGACACCTTCAGAATCACCCTCAAGCAGAATGGTTTGAAAGATTTTTTTAGGAATAGTTGTTTTGGTCATTTTCTTGATTTGCCAGAGAATAATAATGCACATTTTTAAATGACCATGGTCTATGAACTTCTGAAAAGAAGGTTCATTTTTCAAAATCCTGAAAAGAAGGATGAGGTTTTGATTAATTATTGTCGCATGCCACTCTTCTTTGGTAGAAGAGAGTTTGCCATAGTTTCAGGGTTAAAATGTCATCATCCTTCTGAGCCAGTCCCTGAATTCATAGTCAAAAGAGAACCACAGAGACGAAAGAAAGGAGGAAAAGAAGAAACAAGACAATCAACTGAGGAGCAGGACTTGGTGTTCCTTGTTGGCACAAGCTTCAAAAATCCCAATTTAATATATTTGTTGAATGTCGAGGATACATCAAGGAAGCACAAGGAGTCATTGTGCTTACTTTGGTTTGTACATAATGTACTTTTGGCCAAAGTTCTCAACAACAACATATCCCTTAAATGGGTGAATTTATCTCAGGATATTGAGGCTTTCAACAACTATCCATGGGGTCATGAGAGCTTTGAATTAACTGTCAAATACTTGTTGAAACCTTTAGGGCCAAAGACCAATAACTTATTTGGCTTTCCATGGGCTTTCATGGCAAACATAAATGTTTTTAATTTTTTTATATTATATTGAATAATTCAACATTTGATTTGTGACATGTTTTCCTTTTTCATAGGCTTGGACATTTGAAGTCATTCCTCATTTGACCCATCAAGTAAATGCGGAAGAAAAGATCTCATCTCCAAGGATATTGAGATGGTTGAGATCATAAACAAAAACTACCAAAAATATTCCAGATCTTTAAAACCCTACTCATGATGCAGTAAGTTATTATTATATTACACCCATATATATTGCAACATATCACTAATCTGTAGCAACATGTGACCCAAATGTTGCTACAGATGACTCATATGTTGCTATAGATGACCCATCTGTCGCAACATATGACATAAATGTTGCTACATATAACTCATATGTTGCTACAGATGATCCATTTGTTGCAACATGTGACACAAATGTTGCTACAAATGCCCATATGTGTCAATATATCACCCATCTGTAGCGACATATGACACATCTGTGGCAACATCTGACCCAAATATTTCTACGGATAACTCATTTTTATAATTTTAGGTTGTGCAACCATGGCTTGTCCCAATAGAAAAGGAATTGCAAATGTCATATCTAATTACTCTAGGGTTGGTTGAAACCTTATTTGATCATGTTGTGGATAGAGTTAAAATGGAATTGGTTGGAGCAAGAACCATCAAAAGAGACAGAGTTGTTAATGAATTAGTTGTTTTGGATGGGGTTGATGGTCGTGGTATTGATGCTGGTGCTGGACAAGACCAAGGGGCTACCTCTTGTAGAAGATGCTCTGGCTTTCTCTGTGAGAAGTGCAAGAAACAAAGATCAAGATTCTATCATGTATCTTCAAACATTGAGTCAGGTTGTCAATGCTTTTAAAAACAAGAGAGCGGTCAAGGTCATTTCATCAAAGAATCTTCGGCATCCATATACTCCACAGGCCAAGAGGAGGAAAAAATCCTTTATCAAGGCAATACAAAATTTGAAGAAGAAGATCTTTGGAGAATTGCCAATGGCCGTAGGAGAGGAACTGCTGGAGTTCAAGCATGTGAATGTTTATAAGAGTGTGACTATAGCTGAAAAGAACAAATTGGTGGACCTGACGATAGCGAAGGAACTACGTGCACAATACGACATGCATTTTTTTAGTGGAGAAGATTTCAGGACCATGACAAGCATGGACATTTGGTGGGAAGACTGGGTAATTTTTCTCTATTATTACCTTCAATTTATAATGTTCGTTTATTTTATCTTTTCAATGATTACTCTTCTTTACTCTTTAATATTATTTTTTATTTTAGTATGTTGATGAAATCCTTAGTGTAACGACCCTAAAAATGAACTAGTGAAACTAGAGCCTCACATGTGAGTTTGGAGTTGAGAACTTGATGAAATGATGAGAAATGACAGTGACGTCCGGAAACTAGTCATTTGAACTAGTGAGTTGTAAGGGTCAACTTTAAATGATTATATCTTTTAGCTCAAAATGAATTAGGTGGACCTTTACCTATCCAATTAAAGGTCTTTGAGTCCTCTTTGCAATGCCACCGAGTTTGCCCAATTCCGACCTTGGAGTAAAAAGTTATGCCCGAAATATTGAAGCACTGTCAGGCTGAAAAAAAAAGGGCGAACTAAGACGGGAAGGGGCAGAATTTTTAAGTTAAGACTTTATGGATCCTTAGTCCTTTTCCAAAATTGACCCTATGTTATTTAATTCTTTTCCTAGCAACTATAAGACCTTTTTATGACTTAATTCCTTTCATTTAAGTCACTCCTCTTAGAATTAAAAAGAAACCCATCTCCTTTCATATATTTCTCTCTAACTCAAGGAAGAAGAGGAGTTGGAGCTAGGATTGAAGATTTCGAGTGCTTCTTCTTCAATTTTCGTGGGTTTTCAACTTAGATGTATGGGGATCCTTATCCTTGATTATTCTTTCTTTCAAGGAACCCAATCAAAAGGTTTTCAAGGTTTTTCAAATACACACTAAAACCTATTTCGATTCTAGCATGGGTTCTTGCATAAAAAGGTTTTAAATGATGATTTATATGGTTATTA